>NW_012103166.1:1690267-1691242 GCF_000951045.1 Mandrillus leucophaeus
GGGGGAGGGGTTGCATTGGGAGTTATACCTGATGTAAATGACGAGTTGATGGGTGCTGACGAGTTGATGGGTGCAGCACAGCAACTTGGCACAAGCATACATATGTAACAAACCTGCACGTTATGCACATGTACCCCAGAACTTAAAGTATAATAATAAAAAATAATAAGTAAAAAAAAAATAATAAAATAAATAAATAAAATATTGTGAGAATTACCAAAATGTGACACGAAGACATGAAGTGAGTGGATGCTGATGGAAAAATGGAGTTGATAGAATTACTAGATGCAGGTTTGGCATAAACCTTCAATTTGTAAAATATGCAATCTATAAAGCATAATAACATGAAGCATGAAAAAACAAAGTATGCCCGTATTCTTTGTTAGTACATATGTCATTATCCCTGTGTAATTTTCCTTTATTGCTTTATCACCTTTCCACTGAAAAATTACTTGTCACTTGGCCTGGCTTATATCCATAGAATAGTGTGTTTCACAGTATTATGTACACATTTCTCTCACCCTTGCTGATATTTCTTAGAACTGTGACTACATCTGTCATTCTGGGTTATGGGCAGCAGCTTTTCTTATGTAACAAGTCAGTGGTTAATGTCAAGCTTGGAAAGTAGAGCTAGGATGAGAAACCTACCACAGAGCAGGTAAGAAACCATGTAGGCAACCCTGATTTGGGCCACAGTTTCCTGAAGAGCAAAGCAATGTAGGCAGTATACCATCCAGGGAAAGAGTTGAGACTTATAGTTCTGTAGAAGCAGAAGAGGTAGAGAAAAGCAAACAAGAAAACCAAGGCTTATAAGGTAGCTGCAAAATGGTGGTGTCTAATGAAGCCATGTTCAGTCCTAGAAGTTTATAGATCTTTCTTGTTTTTTTTTTTTTTTTTTTTAATTTATTTATTATTATTATACTTTAAGTTGTAGGGTACATGTGCATAACGTGCAGGTTTGTTACATATGTATAC
>NW_012103166.1:1697867-1738704 GCF_000951045.1 Mandrillus leucophaeus
GCACTCCCCAGTGAGATGAACCCAGTACCTCAGTTGAAAATGCAGAAATCACCGGTCTTCTGTGTCGCTCGCGCTGGGAGTTGGAGACTGGAGCTGTTCCTATTCGGCCATCTTGATCTTTCTTGTTAAACTCAAATCTGTTCCCTGAAATGGCTGCCTCTGGACCTGGAGGTAGCAGTGAATGAAATAACTTTGTGGAATGGAGGGTGGGATGGAAGTTACAGGAATGAAAATAAAGTCAATTTCTGGTGTAGACACTATTATTTATGCAATTTTGGATGTCTCCTGTATCTAAAATTACAGGACAACTCAGAAGCACTGCTGTCTGGAAGAGGCAACTGCAATCATATTGCAATTTAGATTTTAGACACATTATATGGAGGCAGTGTGAACTTTACTACTAGCTCAAATCCTAGTAACTAACACACAGTGGGCACTAAATTTATGTTTGTTGAATTGAGCTAGACTAAATGTGAGAAGGCTGTAACTTGACCAAGTAGGAGTTCTGTGTGAATCAGATAGGAGGGAATTAATATTAGTTTTTATAAAGGGCAGAAATATTGAGAAAATAGAAGTTAGCAATAATGGAAGGCTGCATAATAGAAGAGAAGAAGGAATACATATATAAAAAAAGAAAAGACACAGTGTAAGAAATCCAGAGGTGGGACATCCCCAGAGGAGGTTAATTCAGTAGCTCACTAATGTCAAGAATGGCCAGCCTCTTTCATTCTTTTCATTTTCATCTTTAGTGGGATGCTTGATCTTCAGAGTCATCCTTCCCATGGTGACAAGATGTTTGCCTCTGTTCTGTAGTTGTGTACAGACATAACCACCAGAAGGAGATTATGAGAACTTGCTTTCCTAGTTCTGCTTCTTCATAGAGAGATCCCAGTACACCTCTTCTCGTATCTCTGTGGCAAGAACGAGGTCCCTATTTCCTCCTAAATCAATCACTGACAAGCAAAATGAGATTTTTATTAACGGCATATATTGGGCTGAGCAGAATATATTCCTTGGGGCTGGGGGACTGGAGATGGAGCTATTCTCTCTTTAAACATGAGGTAGAAGTGAGCTGATGAGTCAAGGATTTTGAGTAGGTAATTTTATCATCATACCTGTAGTAATAGAAATTTAGGGGGGTTGGAAAGCTCTTGGAGCTGGCCAAGGTCTAGTGTCTGGTGTGAATACACACTGATCTCACCTCTCATAGAACACGTGTATTCTGAACCACTGAACTGGGGTTGGTGTTGAAGACCATTCAGGCAAGTGGTTCATGAAAGGATGGAAGGGGAGACACTATACCCCAGGTCATGGTCTTTGGTAGAGAAACCCACCTGTTCCCTTTGATGTTGTGGGCATTTGTCAGGGGAGCCTTCTTTGAGGGAATTGCTCTTAGCCTGATTCATCACATAGATCTACTGATGATCCACAAGAAATGTTGTTTATTGTGGTGACTATTGTGCATGGTCTTAAAGACTAACAATGTGGATGCTCATTCCTCAGACCTCAAATCCCTCTATCCTTATTATCTAGTTGTCTTTCCACAGCAGTCTCTGCCCTACCAGTCCCTACTTTCCTTATTTAAGCCCAGGCTCATGTACTTTCCAAGATTAGCTTAAAACCAATATGGAAAACGCATTTCTGTCCGGGACTTCCAGCCAGTCCTGTGGGGAAGTTAGGAGTAGGACACCTCTCTCACGGCACCCCTTGTCTTGCTAAATAACTATCCTATCCAATCTACCTCCTAACATTTGTTCTTCCACATGTATTTCAAGTTCAAAGAAGCCAAAGAGAATGATGCTTTCTTCCTAACCAACTTTTAATTGTGTTTTTCACTTAAGGTGGTTGCAACATTCATGATTCAATGTAGTTCTAGTCTTGGAAGGATATCTCATTCCTATTTCATCCCTTACACCTTAGCAGCACTTAGTTATACATTCTATGGTTAAATTTAATTGGAAAATGAGATTTCCCTTATCTTATTCTCAGTTTCATTATGTAAGAAAATCACAAAAGGTACTTTTTATGTTCTGTCTCCTGAGGTTTAAATGCCAGTCTAACCTCTTGTGCCCTTGACACATTGTCCCAAGATGATTTGACAATGGAGACATTTTGATGCCATAGGATATTTCATAACTTTAAATATTTTATAACAAATTAAATGTTAATTATATGCTGGTCAGGGAAGAAAATCACTGAAGTATTTAATTAACATTTAATTTATTAGTCATCAAATATTTAAGTAGTGCCTATCTGAGGGACTTTTACTCCTCATTAGTTGTAAGTAAGTAACAAGTTATCATTGTTAGTTGCCAAAGCTTCTACTATTCCAAGTATGAACAGCCTTTCTGGATTTCTTTGAAAAGATCTTCGCATACATGTATAGGCAGACCCCCAAAAAGGAGGAATATATTTCTAAAGCATTTTCGCTTTTTCTAAAGTCTTTTCATGAGTTCAATTGATTGCTACTTGGGTGCATTTTCTTACAGAAACCCTATGCTTGCATGGTACTTTATAATTTGAAAAATGCTATAATCTCCATGACCTCAATTGGCCTGGTTGTTAGTAACAACTTTTATAAAATTCGTAGAGTGGGTAGAATCAGCATTATTTTATATGAGTTGGAATCTCATAGGGTTTGTGTGACTGCCCCAATGTCACACAGTCAGGAAAATCAGACAAAACTTAATCCTAAATTTTTTGCCCACAAGTTTCATGTTGTGTCGTGATCAATGTCAAGCAATATTTTAGCCTCAGAAAAGTTCTGACAGTACCTTAGAAAGCAACTTTTATTTTTTGTTTCTAATTGATTATGAATGAAAAATATAGCCTATAAACTATATTCTCTTAATAAATCTTTAAGAAAAATACATGATTATTTTTGTAAATGTTTTATGGACATAAGACAAAAATGTATGTTCTCTATTTAGAGCTCTGTGGGTTTTCATATATCTAATACAGTTATTGATTGTATTACGCAATTTATTGATTGCATTAGCCTGTTTCTCTAGGTATTTGCTTACTTTTTTGTGTGGTAGAGCTACCCATTCCTGAAAGAGAAGTTTTGAATCATTCTACTATATTTGTATTTTTATTAAGTTTTCTTTGTAATCTCAATGCTTTTCTTTTGACGTAATTATCAGCTGTGTTTTTTTGTTTTTTTGTTTTTTTTTTTGAGACAGAGTCTCACTCTGTTGCCCAAGCTGGAGTGCAGTGGCTGGATCTCAGCTCACTGCAAGCTCCGCCTCCTGGGTTTACGCCATTCTCCTGCCTCAGCCTCTGGAGTAGCTGGGACTACAGGCGCCCACCACCACGCCCAGCTAGTTTTTTGTATTGTTTTTAGTAGAGACGGGGTTTCACCATGTTAGCAAGGATGGTCTCGATCTCCTGACCTCGTGATCCGCCCGTCTCGGCCTCCCAAAGTGCTGGGATTACAGGCTTGAGCCACCACGCCCGACCCAGCTGTGTTATTTGGTGATCACCGTCTCTTCTTTATAACAGTGCATTCTTACTGCAAAATATCTCTTGATCTTCCTTTTTTATTTTGTGAGATGAAGTCCCCATCTTGTTACCCAGGCTGGAGTGCAGTGGCGCAATCTCGGCTCACTGCAACCTCTGCCTCCTGGGTTCAAGCAATTCTCCTGTCTCAGCCTCCCGAGTAGCTGGGATTACAGGTGCCTGCCACCATGCCTGGCTAATTTTTGTATTTTTCGTAGAGACTGGGTTTCACCATGTTGGCCAGGCCTGTCTCGAACTCCTGACCTCAGGTGATCTGCTCGCCTCGGTCTCCCAAAGTCCTGCTGAGATGAGAAGTCTTCTTCCAATTGAAGGTTTTTTCTCGATCGAAGGGTTCGTGGTCTCACAGGCTTCAAGGAATGAAACTGTGGGCTGCAGCAGCGAGTGTTACAGCTCGACTAGAGAAACATGCAGACCCAAAGAGTGTGCAGTGGCAAGATTTATTAAAGCAAAAACTAAAGTAAAGCAAAAGTGAAAGTAAGCAAAAGCAAAAGTAAAGCTTCTACATGGTGGAAGGGGACGTGCAAGGGTTGCTGTTTCTGGCTTGGGTGTCTTATGCTTATATCCCCTTATGACTCCTCCCCTTTTCCTTTTTCTGTCCTATAGAATTAGCTTATTTTCTACCCACTTGTGTATTGGTGGGCCTGATTGATTAAAAACATCAGGCTTCGCTGGAGCTTAAACTTCCTATATGATTGGTTGAAGTTTCAATCCCTTAGCTTGCAGCTGTGACTCATTTTGGCTTAGAGGAAAGTCCCCTTAGGGAAGTCCCTATTGACTCAGGAAGTCCAGTCAACTTAGCCACTTAGTCCCTCAGTCCCCTTTCTCAACAGGAAAGCCCAAGTGCTGTTGGGAAGTTGGGCTAGGATTGTTCTAGCTACTTCCGGCTGAACTGGGGCATAGAAGGGGCTCTGCCATTGAGGTTTTCTCCGTAGGGGATTCTTCGGTGTCGTGGTGCGAGAACAGGTTGGTGGGTTCGTCTAGGGGTCCTCGATAGTAGGTGCTATTGGTGTTCATTTGGAGCTCCATTTGTAGAGCCATTTGCAGTTTCATGGATTCTATTCAGGAAGAGACAAATTTTACAAGGAGGTTAAAAATGCAGGGTCCAAAGATAAGCAAGATCACAATAGCCGCCAAGGGTCCCAAGAAGGGGAGAAGCCAGGACATCCATTGGTTGACAATACTCCAAGGTGCTGTGTCTTGGAGCTCTTGTGCCCAGTGCTGTAACCGGTCTCGAAGCTCTTTAAACTTCTTGGTGACAATTCTGGATTGATTAATGAAATAACAGCACTCTTCTAGAAAAAGACAAGTTCCACCTCTTTCTGCTATTAATAAATCTAAGTCTCTCCGATTTTGAAGGCTACTGCTGCTAAAGAGTTAAGCTGGCTTTGTAAGGTGACTAGCGAATCTGCAACTCATTCTGTGTCATCATTTAACTCTTGTGATAATTCATAATAGAATTGGGTGGAGGTGGTAATGCCTCCAATGCCAGTTCCTAGTTCTCCTAGGATCCCAGCCCTGATAATGAATGGAATGACTAGTGCCCGTTTGTAATGGAGTTTGAGTAGAAGAAAATCCTGTAACTCCTGATCAGTGTTGATAGTCATTGGGGGGCGCCAAAAAGAAGAGAAAGCATGGACTTTCTTAGGAACCATTTAAGCAGCGGTAAGCTGTGGAGCCACAAACAGAAAAGACTCCTGATGGTAAGCAAGAGAGTCGTGGAGGTAGGGTAACCCATATTTTGCGCTGGAAGGCAGCTGCGTCAATTGTTGTGCTAAACTTTACACAGGTGAGATTTGATGTATGTGTTATTTCTAGATTTGAGACTAAATGGCCTCCCAGGCCTGTAGTATTTGTTCTCAGTTCAGTGGCATTCCAATGTTTGGGAACAGGAACTGGGACATATGGTTTAAAGCATAAGGGGAGGCACATCCAGTAGTCAGTTGGATTTTGGCTGGGGGCCCTGTGAATTTCGGTAAGGGTGACATTAAATAAATTTAGCAAGAGGGAGTGAGTACGAAGGATTTTATGTAGCTTGAGAGGTCTAATCCTTTGTAGGGATTGGGTGTTCTGGGGGTTTGAACCAGTTTGGAGATCACCTTCTGAAGATGTTGCTCTAGGGCTTGATCTTGGACCCTACCTCCGTTGAGTAGGTCAACATGTGTATAGTAAGTCCAACAAGGAGTGGCCCCATATCTGCCTGGACAATCAGCTCTTTCATTTTCCCTGTCCAATACTTGGTGCCTGCATGCGTACAGAGGGTAGCAGCCTTATAGCACTCTCTGCACATATAAGTTTGGACAGTAAAGGAGGCCCCCCTCCCAAACAGTCGTGCAAAATTGACTGCTGCCATGTTTCCCAGGAGTCATGAAGAACTGAAGCCAGGGGTGGTGCAGGTACATGAAGGGACAGTATTAGCCAAGGGAAGCATAAAGACTATTAGGAGGAATTTGAAATAGGAGGGGGCCATAGGGAAGAGTGGTGATTAGTTAATTTCCTTAGGCATTTGGTTGAAGAGCAGACACAGGTCCTCCAGTGGTTCACAGGTGTAGGAGACGTTGTTTTCAGGGTTCTGGGTTGTTGGTTCCTCGGGTCCTCCTGGTGACGTCCAGGGCTTGATTCAAGTGTGATGAAACCAAGGTTCTATCACAACTTTAACTGCAGTTGGAGTAGAGAGGATGACTGGAGGGGCCTAGGGACGGGGAGGTAGAGGGAAGGGATTTGACTAATACTAGGTCTCTGGGATGGAATAGCTCTTTTCCTTTTTCTCTCTGATGTCTTTCAGGCAATGCTTTTAGAATTTGCTGAAATTTTGCTAGGGAAGTTACGCTTTTCACAGGTCTGTTGTTTCCCTATCAATTACTAGGTCATTCATGAGAAAAGGCCGTCCATAGAGCATTTCATAGGGACTGAGCCCTATTATTTAAGGGGAGTTACAGATTCTTAACAAAGCCAAGGGTAACAGAGTGGGCCATGCGAGGTGAGTTTCCTGTGTTAGTATTTTTAAGTGTTTTTTGAGTGTTTCATTCATTTTTTCAGCTTTCCCTGAGGACTGTGGTCTCCATTCACAGTGGAGGTGGTATTGTAGTCCTAGTGCTTTGGGTATTCCCTGAGTTACTGCAGCCTTGAAGGCTGGGCCATTGTAACTTTGTAAAGTACGGGGAAGCTGGAATCTGGGAATTAATTCATGAATTAAAGTTTTCACTACTTCCTGAGCTTTTTCTGTCTTACAGGGGAAGGCTTCAACCCAACTGAGGAAGGTGTCTACCAAGACTAGGAAGTATTGAAGTCCCTGGGATTTGGGAATGTGGGTGAGGTTTAGTTACCAGTCCTCTCCAGGGTAACTACCTGTTTTTTGTTCTCCTGAAGGAGCCTGGCGATAAGGCAGGGGGTTATTTCTTTGACAGACTTCACAGGCCTTCACTATTTGCTGAATAGTTTTGAAAAGGCCCTGTCCTGTAAACAATGATTTAGTCATTTGATAGGTGTTATCAATACCTAGATGGAATGTCTGATGAAGAGTTTTTAGTATCTTCCATTGGCTAGCTGCAGGTAAAAGTATTTTTCCTTCCTCAGTTGCTAGTCATCCTGAAGGGAGGAAACTATGTCCTCGTAAGGTTCCCCACTCTATTTTTTCAGATGAGTATTGGGATTTGGTCTCTTGGAGAGGATTGTCCCATATTAAAGGTCTCTCTATGGGCACTTCTAATGGAGGATCCCATCTTGCAGCTTTTTTGGCTTCAGCATCTGCTCAGCAGTTTCCTTCTTCTTCCCTCTCTCTCCCTTTTTGATGCCCCGGCAGTGTAAGACTGCTACCTCTTTAGGTTTTTGCACAGCCTGCAATAATTTCATAATCGCTTCTTGAGGCTTAATGGGTGTTCCCTCTGAGGTTAAGAATTCCCTTTCTTTCCATATTGCAGCATGGACATGAAGAACTAGGTAAGCATATTTGGAATCTGTATATATATTTACTTGCTTTCCTTTTCCCAGTTCCAGTGCTTGGGTGAGTGCTACCAATTCTGCCAATTGTGCACTGGTACCTGGAACGAGGGGGTTACTTTCAAGTATTGCATTATCACTGACCACCGGGTATCCTGCCTTCCAAAGTCCCTTTTCTACAAATGAGCTTCCATCAGTATAGAAGTTGAGGGCAGGATCAATTAAGGGGACCTCTAGAAGGTCCTCTGAAGCAACATAGGTTTGGGCTGTAACTTGTTGACAGTTATGCTCTATTTCTTCTTCACTGTTTGGGAGAAATGTGGCTGGGTTAAAAGGTACACAAGTGCGCCGTTGCAGTACCGGCCCTTTAAGTAATAGAGCCTGATACTTAAGCAGGTGGTTTTCTGATAGCCATAAACCCCCCTTAGCAGTATACCTTTTACATCATGGAAGGTCCATATACAGTAAGATCTCTTCCCTGTATTATTTTAACTGCCTCAGATAACAAGATGGCTACTGCAGCCACCCCCATAGACAATG
This sequence comes from Mandrillus leucophaeus, assembly GCF_000951045.1. Taxonomy (NCBI): domain Eukaryota; kingdom Metazoa; phylum Chordata; class Mammalia; order Primates; family Cercopithecidae; genus Mandrillus; species Mandrillus leucophaeus. The sequence continues at coordinate 1,705,863 of NW_012103166.1, forward strand.
AGGCCAGCCTTTTGAAACTATGTCAGTTTCCTTACTTAAGTAGCAAATTGGTCCCTTGGACCTGAGTAAGAACTCCAAGAGCTATTCCAGTTCTTTCTGTGACATATAAAGAGAAGCTTTGCCCTGTTGGCAAACTTAACACTGGGGCCTGGGTCAGGGCCTTTTTTAGGGCTTGAAAAGCTGTTTCTACCTCAGGTATCCATTCTACTAAATGAGTATTAGCTTTTTGAGTTTCCTTAATTAATGTATATAGTGACCTGGCCAACTGGCCATACCTGGGGATCCATATCTGGCAGAAGCCTGTTATGCCAAGAAACTTAGTTGTTTTAATGTCTTGGGGCGAGGCTAAGCCAGAGTGGGTTGAATATGTTCTTCACTAAGGGCCCTGATGCCTTTGGATAGATTTAGCCCCAGGTATTTAACCTGTTGTAAACATAGTTGAGCTTCTGCTTTTGAAACCTTGTAGCCACAAGTGGCGAGAAAGTTTAAAAGTGCTTGGGTGGCCTGATGACATAAGTTCTCTGAGTTAGCAGTTAACAGCAAATCATCTACATATTGAAGGATGAGAACATCCATGTGGGAGAACTGACTGAAGTCTTGGGCTAAGGCCTGGCCGAATAAATGGGGGCTATCTCTGAATCCTTGGGGCAGGACAGTCCAGGTATGGTGAGATGCTGGGTTTGACAGACCTTTAAAGGCAAATAAAAATTGAGAGTCAGGATACAGAAGGATGCAGAGGAAAGCATCCTTTAAGATCTAGGACTGTAAACCATTCTGCTTCCTCTGGTATCTGGGAGAGTAGGTTATAAGGATTAGGTACAACTGGATACAGAGGAACAACTGCCTCACTGATAATTCTGAGGTCTTGCACTAACCTCTGTTGTCCGTTGGGTTTTTGTATGACTAGAATAGGAGTGTTGCATGGACTGTTGCATGGCTTTACTAATCCCTCTGCTTTTAGGTCTTTAATGATCTTTTGTAACCCTTGTTGGGCTTCTGGTCTGAGGGTTACTGGCTTTGATAAGGAAAGGAGGTAGAATCCTTTAATTTAACTTGACCTGGATGAGCATTTTTTGCTCATCCATATTGTTCTTCCTGTGCCCAGACTTCAGGATTAACTCCTTCCTCGAGTAAAGGGCAGCAAACAGGCATTCCTTCTCCTATATTCAAGTGTATAATGGCCTCTGCTTTAGCCAATATGTCCCTTCCTAGTAAAGGAGTAGGGCTTTCAGGCATAATAAGAGAGGCATGTGAGAAAAATAATGTTCTCCAGTCATAATTTAGGCGGTGGGAGAAATACCTACTAACTGGCTGTCCTGGGATCCCTTTGATGGTAATGGACCTGGAGGATAGTTGTCCAGGACAGAAGAGTAAAACTGAGGAGGCTGTGCCAGTGTCCAGAGGAAGTTAGTTTTCTGGCCCTCAATGGTTAAGCTTACCTGGGGCTCTGTGAGGGTGATGGCATGGGCTGGCGCCTGCCCCAGGCACCCTCAGTCCTGTTGTTGGACCATCTGGTTAGTGGCCTCTGGCCCAGAGGACTTTGCCCTCAGGGGCAGTGTGCCTTCCAGTGATCCCTCTGGCACAAGGGACATGGACAAGGGTGCAGTTTATTTTTGTTTGGGCAGTCCTTTTTGAAGTGCCCCTGTAAGCTGCACTGATAACAAGCTCTGTTAGGCAGGTTGCCTGCCCAGCCCTTCTTTCTTTCAGAGCCACTGAAATTCGTCTGCCTTAGGTCATGACGAAGGCAGAGGCCTTTTCTTGTCTTGTCTGTCTCATTCAGCCTGCTCCTCCTGATCCCTATTATGAAACACCAAAGTTGCCAAATTCAATAGAGTTTCCAAATTTTGCTTGGGTCCCAGGGCAGACTTTTGAAGTTTTTTCTAATGACTGAGTGATAAACTTATCTTTTAAAATTAGTTGGCCTTCAATAGCATCAGGTGACAAGGAGTTATGCTTTCTTAATGCTTCCCTTAGCCTCTCTAAACATGCCATAGGGTTTTCTTCTTTTCCCTGCATTCTGGTGGACATCACTGAGTAATTCATTGGCTTTTTTCTGGTCTTTCTTAATTTCTCTAGTATACAAGTCAGTAAGTGCCTGCGACTCCAGTCTCCGTGCTCAGAATCAAGATCCTAATGGGGATCCACACTGAGAACCGCCTGTTGGCCTGTAGGGAGTTGTTCCCTTTCTTCTGATGTCATTTTATCATTTACCTGGCTTAGGTACTAGAGATCCCCAAATTCCCGAGCCACAGCTAAGGTGGCCTCTTTTTCGTTGGGAGTTGATGTTTGACCTAACAACAACATAATATCTCTCCACGCTAAATCAAAAGATTGTCCTAATCCCTGTAAGATGTCTATGTATCCATCAGGATTATCTGAGAATTTTCCTAGGTCCGGTTTGATCTGTTTTAAGTCTGAGAGGGAAAAGGAGACATGTACTCATGCTGGGCCAAAGTCTCCTCCTCCTCCCATGGCTTGGAGGGGGCATCATCAAGGGCCATTGGCACCTTTTTGTTCCTTGACTATCTTTTTGTCTGGTTCCTTTTGGGTCATTATGGCCAAAGAAGAGTTCTTTCTAGTGGGAGAGGGAGCTGTGGGGAGACCAGGGTATGAGGGTAGGCTTTGAGGACCTCTGGTAGGATGTAAATTACACTTTTTACATAATTGTGGGTTATCCCTTAGAAAAAAACCTGTACATATGGCACTTCACTCCATTTGCCCTCTCGTTTACAGAAGAGATCTAGCTGTAGGATGGTATTATAGTTTTTACTTCCCTTGGGCATCCATGTCTCTCCTCCAGGAAGAGAATATTGTGGCCAGGCAGTGCTGCAGAAAAATATAAGTCACTTCTTCAGCATTTGAGGGTCAAATTGGCCCCAGTTATCCAGAATACACCTCAGGGGTGGCTTCACTTTTGAGGGAACATCTCCTATCTGAAAGGAGAACATAGGAGTGCCCACACCCCTATGTAGGGAGACCCCCTGAAACTATTGCTACAGAATAAAAGATGAAATGCTCCTGATTATAATACAAAATTATAAATACAAAATTGCATGCAGGATTGTGTAAAGACAATGTCAGGTTGGACTGCCAGAATGAGCCAACAGCATGTGATGTGCTTCCCCTTGCAGAGAGCCTGTGAATGGACGTGTAGTCAGGGAGATTTCACATCACCAAGATTCCTATCACAGAAAAGCAAATGTTCATAGCTCTGAAATGGAATGTGACCTTTGTGGAGAGCCTATAAACGGACACATGAGGGGCACCTGTTCATATGGATAAGATAGGGCTATAAACGCCCTCATCTTGCCACGGCTCTTCTAGACCTCTTTAGGGTTAAGGCATACTCCCTTCTGAGAATTTCTGGTCTAACTGGTTGTCTAGTACTGTTTCTATGGATTGTTTATAAGCAGCTTTTGCTGCAACTGTTACTGCTGATTAATATCTTGCTAATCATAGGTTATGGAAAGACTGTGTTTCTGTTTTAAGGCTCTGTTAGAAATTACTGATGCACATACTATATTGTAAATTCTTATCTCTGTATACAGTACTTCTGCATATAGATGTTATGTTAAAGAATTACTTCATCCCCATGTGGCCATCTCACCTCATGATCAACTGACCCTAAATCCCTCACTAACCTACACTGACCTCACTAAACTTAATAATAAATGCTGGCATATCCCGTGCATTGGCAGCATCACTGGACCAGAAGGCGGGGACCCCCCCCCCAGACCCAGCTTTCACTATCTTGTGTGTGTCTATTATTTCTTGACCTGCTGATCCACCTGGGAACAAAGAAAGAGCCCCATTGCATTGCGGGCTGCTGGCCAGATCCTGCAATACCCCAGTCCTCCCCTAGTAAGCAATAGTAGTGTGTCCCCTATGGTTCTAGTGTCCTTTACTTTCCAGGGTGTGCAATTACCCATGGAACCCTGCTGATTGGATTTGATTGCATTTACTGACGTGGCAGTTTTGCCTGCACACATTTCCTGCAACTTTTTAGCCACAAAAAAGGGGGCTGGATTTTAGTGGCTCCTTATCAGCATGCCCACAATTGCCTTTGCATCTATGAGCGGGTCTTAGGTCGGGGTGTATTTTGAGTTCAGAGACTAGGCACCTGTTAGAATATTTCTGGGCTTGGAGCTGTCCCAGCAAGATGAATTCCTTGAAAATGGCACCGGAGCACAACAGGTTTAGAGTAGGCAGTGGCAAATTGGAGGACCAAGGTTGAAACAGTGCTTTTTGTATCCAAGTTTTCTGTCCCCATTTGCCCTTATAAGAATATTCATTGACCTTTGGCCTTGGACCAGGGGACCTAATGTTTATTATATTGTTTTCTGCCCATATATCTGACTGCTTCGAGTGGAGATGTTCTACAGTTCTAATCACTGATCCCAGACAGGAAAGATGGTAATTAAAGTGGCCTCTACAATTTGGAGTAAGTTTAAGGCAACAAAAGGAAAAATGTCCCAGGCCTTCTATCAGCCACTGACATACCTTTTGATGTCCCAGATAGTGCTGAGGGTACAGGTTATGAGGGACAGGTCCTGTATAAGGATATTGATACCCATTTGCATAAGAATAAGCCTGAGGGCACCATGAGCAAGGGTTTTTGGATTGCATCCCCATTCGACTTAGGCTCCTAGCCAAAAGATTCTTAGACTCAGGGGTAGGAAAGATCCTGGAGGGTAGGGCCTCAAGAAAGTCCTCTCTGAGGATATTAGGACCCAGGAGGCATGGGTCAGAAAGGGCAGGGAATGCATGCATGGGCAGCTGTGGAGTGGAGGCTTGTCGCTGTGCCATGATCTCGACTGGGTCAGTGCCAGGAGTTCGGGACTACAGTTTTCCACTTGCAGCCAGCCCTCAGCTTTTCCCAGGAAAGGTAGAGAAAGGTGGAACTGATTCCAGGCAAACTAATGCTCCCAGCCCAGAGGGCCAGGGATTATTAGAGAGCCCTTTCCCAGAAAGCCTCATATGCGTGTCTTAAGTGCAGCGGCCGCACTTGTCACTTTTAAATGGCCGACAGGTGCCCAGTGTTTTCCTCCAATTTCTAGCAAGATGATAGAACAGAATAGCAAGCAAAAGGGGTCTGATGTTATGCACTGCTTTGGAGAAATCCTGGATGAGCCCCCAGAAATGAGACAAGAAGTCTCCTCCTGATCAAAGGTTTTCTTCTCAATTGAAGGGTTCATAGTCTCACGGGCTTCAAGAAATGAAGCCGTGGACCACAGGGCGAGTGTTACAGCTTGACTAGAGAAATGTATGGACCCAAAGAGTGTGCAGTGGCAAGATTTATTAAAGCAAAAGCGAAAGTAAAGCAAAAGCAAAAGTAAAGCTTCCACGCGGTAGAAGGGGACCTGGAAGGTGGCCTGGCTTGGGTGTCTTATGCTTATATCCCCTCATGACCCCTCCCCTTTTCTTTTTCCTGTCCTATAGAATTAGCTTATTTTCTATCTGCTTGTGGGTTGACGGGCCTGATTGGTTAAAAACATCAGGCTGCAGCTAGAGCTTAAACTCCCTATATGATTGGTTGAAGTTTAAATCCCTTAGCTTGCATCTGTGACTCATTTTGACTTAGGGGAAAGTCGCCTTAGGGAAGTCCCTATTGACCCAGGAAGTCCAGCCAATTTAGCCACTTAGTCCCTCACTGGGATTACAGGCATGTGCCACTGGGCCCAGCTGATCTTGCTTTTTAAAATTTTTTTTTTTTTTTTATACTTTAAGTTCTAGGGTACATGTGGATAACGTGCAGGTTTGTTACATATGTATACCTGTGCCATGTTGGCGTGCTGCACCCATCAACTCGTCATTTACATCAGGTGTAACTCCCAGTGCAATCCCTCCCCCCTCCCTCCTCCCCGTGATAGGCCCTGGTGTGTGATGTTCCCCTTCCCGAGTCCAAGTGATCTCATTGTTCAGTTCCCACCTATGAGTGAGAACATGTGGTGTCTGGTTTTCTGTTCTTGCGATAGTTTGCTGAGAATGATAATTTTTAAAAAATAAACTTGTCTGATTTTAAAATGCTCCATCCAACTTTCTTTTATCTATATTTTCCCAGTATTTCATTGTATATCTCTTTGTTCTCAACCTCTCATGTCTGCTTTAAGTGTTTCTTTTAAGGTTAAATTTTTTTAAAAGAGAAAATTTTTGTCTTTTATCTTTTAGTGGAATAATTCAATCATGCACAATGTAAGGATTGATTTACTTGATGGTATTCCATCTCTCTTGTTTTATGCTTTGTATTCATTACATGGTGATCTGATTTTAAAATGCTCCATCCAGCTTCTTTTATCTATATCTTCCTAGGATTTCATTGTATATCTCTTTATTTTCAACCTATCATGACTGCTTTAAGTGTTTTTTTTTTAAGCTTAGAATTTTTTTTAAAGAGAAAACAAACTTTGTCTTTTATCTTTTAGTGGAAGAATTCAATCATACCCAATGTAAGGATTGATATATTTGATGGTACTTCATCTCTCTTGTTTTATGCTTTGTTTTCATTACATGGTTTGGTCCTCTTTTCATACCATTTATTGAGATGTAAATAATTAAATCGCATGAAATGTACAGATTTAAAGTGGACAGTTTGATCACATTTGATATATGTATACATTTGTAAATCATAGTCAATCAAGATAACAAATGTTTCTAACACCTGCAAAAGTTTCTTTGTGTTTCTTTTTATTCTCTCCCTCTCTTCACTCCTGTCTTTAGGCAAACACAGTTCTGTGTTTTGCTAATATACATTAGTTTAAATATAAAATTTTATATGAGTGGAATCATATAGTATGCACTCTTTTTTTGCCTAACTTATTTCAAAGGGCATATGATTTTGAGACCCATCTATTTTGTGTGTAGGAATAATTCCTTTCTTTTATATTCCATTTTATGGATATATCACAATTTGTTTATTCAGTGGCCTATTGATGAATATATGTTTTTTTTTTCAGTTTTGGGAGTTCATGAAGAAAGCTGCTGTGAACTGTCATGTAGGAGTCTTTGTATGGACATGTGCTTTTATGTATCTTGGGCAAATATGTTAGAATAAAATGGCTGAGTTACATAGTAGGTTTATGTTTAACATTACAAGATACTGCAAAACTGTTTTGTAAAGTGGCTAAACCTTTTTACATTCTGGAGATATATGAGAGACCCAGTTTTACATACCTATACAAAGGATTATTAATAGAACCCAAAGTCTACATGACATAATAATCTGATACTTGACATACAAAGTGTCAGAAAAATGTGATTGATTCTCAAGGGAAAAGACAATCAACAGAGACCAATCCTGAGATCACTCAGATGTTAGAATTATCAGACAAAATTTTTAAACTGTTTTTTATATCTATGCTCCATGAAGTTAAGTTAAACACTGATATGGTTTAGCTCTATGTACTCACCCATATCTCATCTTGAATTCTAATCCTCATGTGTTGAAGGAGGGAACTGGTGGGAGGTGACTGGATCATAAGTGTGGTTCCCCCATGCTGTTCTCATGACAGTGAGTGAGTTCTCACAAGATCTGATGGTTTAAAAGTGTGTGGAGTTTCCCTCACTCATTCTCCTCTGCCACCATGTAAAATGTACTTTGCTTCCCCTTTGCCTTCTGCCATGATTGTAAGTTTCCTTAGGCCTCTGCAGTCATGCAGAACTGTGAGTCAATTAAACCTCTTTTGTTTATAAATTACCCAGTCTCAGGTAGTTAATTATAGCGGGGTGAAAATGGACTAATACAGAAAATTGGTACCAAGAGTTTGGGGCACTGCTGCAAATCTACCTGGAAATGTGGAAGCTACTTTGGAACTGAGGGACAGGCAGGGGTTGGAACAGTTTTGAGGGCTCAGAAGAAGACAGGAAGATGAGGGAAAGTTTGGAACTTTCTAGAGATGTGTTGAATGGTTTTAACCAGAATGCTGATGGTGATATGGATAATGAAGTCCAGGCTGAAGTGGTCTTGGATAGAGATGAGAAACTTATTGGGAACCGGAGCAAACATCACTCTTGCTATGCTTTAGCAAAGAGACTCGTGGCATTATGCCCCTGCTCTAGGGATCTTTGGAACTTTGAACTGGAGAGAGATGATTTAGGGTATCTAGGGGAAGAAATTTCTAAGCAGCAAACCATTCAAGGTGTGAGCTGGGTGCTCCTAACAGAATATAGTCATATGCATTCAAAAAGCAGATGATCTGAAATTGGAACTTATGTTTAGAAGGGAAGCAGAGCATAAAAGTTTGTAGCCTGGGCCTGGCATGGTGGCTCACACCTATAATCCCAGCACTTTTGGAGGCTGAGGCAGGTGGATCATGAGGTCAGGAGATTGTGACCAGCCTGGCTGACATGGTGATACCTTGTCTCTACTAAAAATACAAAAATTAGCTAGGTGTGGTGTGTGTGCCTATAGTCCCAGCTACTTGGGAGGCTGAGGCAGGAGAATCACTTGAACCCAGGAGGCAGAGGTTGCAGTGAGCTGAGATTGTGCCACTGTACTCCAGCCTGGCAACCGAGCAAGACTCCACCAAAAAAAAAATGTTTTTTGCAGCCTGGCCATGAAGTAGAAATGAAAAACCCATTTTCTGGGGAGACCTTCAGGCTGGCAGCAAAAATTTGCATAAGTAATGAGGAGCCAAATGTTATTAGCCAAGACAATGGGGAAAATGTCTCTAGGGCATGTCAGAGGTCTTCATGGCAGCCCCTCCCATCACAGGCTTGGAGGTCTAGGAGGGCAAAATGCTTTCATTTGCTGAGCTCAGGGCCCTGCTGCTCTGTGCAGCCTCAGGACATGGTGCCCTGCATCCCAGCCACTCCAGCTCCAGCCATGGCTAAAAGGGGCGAAGGTACAGCTCTAGTGGTGTCTTCATAGAATGCAAGCCCCAAGCCTTGGTGGCTTCCACATGGTGTTGGGCCTGTGGGTGCACAACAGACAAGAGTTGAGGCTTGGGAGCCACCGTCTAGATTTCAGAGGATGTATGAAATGCCTGGATGTCCAGGCAGAAATCTGCTGCAGGGGCAGAGCCCTCATGGAGAACCTCTTACTAGGGCAGTGCAGAGAGGAAATGTGAGGTTGGAGCCCCCACACAGAGTCCCCATTGGATCACTGCGTGGTGGGGCTGTGAGAAGAGGGCTACTATCCTATAGACCTCAGAATGCTAAATCCAGCATCGAATCCATAGGCACTCAATGCCAGCCCATGAAAGCAACCAAGAGGGCTGTAGCCTGCAGAGCCATGAGGGCAGAGCTTCCAAACGCCATGGGAACCCACCTGTTGCATCAGTGTACCCTGGATGTGAGACATGGAGTCAAAGGAGATTATTTTGGAGCTTTAAGATTTAAAACTGATCTCTTGGTTTTGGACTTGCATGAGGCCTATAGCCCCTTTGTTTTGGCCAATTTCTCCCATTTGGAATGAAAGCATTTACCCAGTGCCTGTACCTCCATGGTATCTTGGAAGTAGCTAACTTGTTTTTGACTTTACAGGCTCGTAGGCAGATGAAACTATGGACTTGGACTTTTGAGTTAATGCTGGAATGGGGGGTACTGTTGGGAAGCCATGACTGTGTTTTGACATATGAGAAGGACATGTAATTTTGGAGAATCCAGGGACAGAATAATATGGTTTGGCTCTGTGTCCCCAGCCAAATCTCATCTCACGTTGTAATCCACACATACTGAGGGAGGGATGATTGGATCATAGGGACAGTTTCCCTCATGCTGTTCTCATGATAGTGGGTGAGTTCTCACAAGATCTGATGGTTTAAAAGTATGTGGCAATTCCATCTCTCTCTCTCCTCTGCTGCCATGTAAGACGTGCCTTGCTTCTCCTTCACCTTCAGTCATGATTGTAAGTTTTCTGAGGCATCCCCAGCCTTGTGGAACTGTGAGTCAATTAAACCTTTTTTGTTTAGAAATTACCCAGTTTCAGGTAGTTCTTTATAGCAGTGTGAAAATGGACTAATAGAAACACACTTGAAGTAAATGAAAAAAAATGTGAGCTCTCTGAAGAGAAATAAAAATTATAAGAATTAAATGAAAGGTTTAGAACTAAAAATACAATATATAAACTAGAAAAGTGTACTGGATTAGCATAATATCATGGTGGATAAGACAGATAAATAAGGGAATTTTAAGATAGATCAATAGAAATTGTCCAGTCTGAGGAGCAAAGAAATAAAAGATTGAAAAAATGAGCAGAGCCTTTGAGAGCTGTGGAGCAATATTAAAAGTTCTAACATACATTTTATGGGAGTTCTAGAATTAGAAGAAAAAGAGATTGTGAGAAAAAGCAAATTTTAAGAAATAATGGCAAAAACTTTCCAAATCTGGAGGGGAAAAGCCCATGCATTTACATTCAGGAAGCTCAGTGAAACCTAAACAAGACAAACTCAGAGTGCTGCACCCAGATATAGCATAGTCAAAGTGATGTAAGAAAAAATAAAGAAGCAAGTCTTGAAAGCAACTAGAGAAAAATTACATGTTACATACAGGGAGGCAATGATTAGGATAATTATAGATTGCTCATCAAAAACCTTGAAGGACAGAAAAGAATGAAACAAAAACTTTAAATACTGAAAGAAATGAACTGTCAACCTCAAATTCTATGTCCAGTGAAAATATCCATCAGTAATGAAGATAAAATGAAGATGATTTTTTTAGATGAAGGCAAGCTAAGAGAATCATCATGGGTGGATCTGCTTTCTCAGAAATGTCTACAAAAGTTTTTTTCAGGATGAAAGAATCCTCAGAAATGAAGGAAAAACAACAGTGGCAAATCTCTGGGTGAATACAAAAGACTTTTTAAAAATCTCTTAAAGTCTTTAAATTATGTATGACTGAAAAAAGCAAAAACTGGGTTTTTCACTGCACAAATATGCAGTATATATAATATTTACAGCATAAGGTTTGGTGAAGGGAGCTATATGGTTGGGAGTCTTCTACTTTTATAAAAACTGGTACATAATGATCTCTAATTAGACTGAGATGGTAAGGTTATTTATCTTAAAACCCCTTGAGATGCCATTAGAAATAAGATAAAACAAAAAAAATAACCAAAAAGCCAATAGATAAATTAAAATGGAATACTAAAAGTATTTAAATAATCCAAATGAGTATTATTTTAAAATTATTATTTTTGCTGGTTTATTAAAGTTGATATTCATTTAATTTGTCTCCTCTTGTTAATTTGGAAGTTCTACTATACTTTGCCATTCTCTTTTGTGTTATTCAAACTCATATACGTATTTCTCTACTATTTAATTTTTAAACATTTTGCCTGTTTCCCTTATCAAGACCCTGTATCCCCCCTCCTATTCTCTCACCATGATGTGAATAAAATAAAACTTTAAGAATATGTTAACTTTCATCATCTAATAAATTCCAGCCCAAACCCAGGTGACACTTTGGAATACATCAACGTTCTCTTTCCTCTCTGTACTCCTGATCTTAACATTTTGCTGAAATAGTTTAGTACTTTTTGTTCTTAGGCATTATTAAAATTTTCACTGATGTTTATTCCTTCTATTTTAATAATCCTTACTTAGTGCCTACATCACTCATTCCCACAGTTTATCAGTATCCATTTATTGTTTTCTCTGTGTCTATCTCCGTCTCCATCTCTCTCTCTCTCTCTCTCTCTCTCACACACACACACACACACAGGTTGCAAAGCTTGATATTCTTCATTGTTTCCTCTCCTCTTCACTATGTTAGATATTGAGTTTTCTGTTATGATTCATTTGTTTTTTATTATAGTGCTTTCTTGAGCATTTTATTCTGGTGAAATATGAATGACATGCATATCTACAAATTATTAGTTTTTCCTTCTGAGAGTTAAATAATATCAGGGTTGGATACAGAATTCTTGGGTTGCAGTTCTTTCCTCTCAGTAGTTTTTTAGATAGTACACCAACATCTAGCTTCCAATGTGGTTGATAAGGAGTTTTATACTAGTTCTTAGTAGATAATTAATTCTTCCTGTTAGAAACTTATAATATTTTTGTTATCCTTGGAATTCAGCAGTTTTAACAAGATATACTTGGGAATATCTTTTTCAGTCAAATTTGTCTGTAATTTAATGTATACTTTTAATCTGAAATTTTGAATTTTCCTTCATCTCATGAAGTCCTCTTTTATTTTATTTACTTTAATTATTTCTTCTCATTCCTGTATTTCAATTGTGATTTCTAGAACTCCTATTATTGGCATTTCTATTCTCTTGAATTTATCCTTTAAGTCTTTTATCTTTCCCCTTACAATTTTTTTTTTCTGTGCTTTGAGATTGTTCTTATAATTGGTGTTCCAGCGCTGTTAACCGCTTCTCTGTCACTTAATTTACTGAGATATTTAGCTTGAAAATCAGTGTTTCCAGTTTCCAATGATCTTTTGTGGGTGCCTGTGTACTGTGCTTGACTTTTATGAAGTGCTAGTGGTAATCCTCAATGAAACAGTGTTGGGAGGTGGGTCCTAATGGGAGGTAATTTGGCCATGAGAGCTCTGCCTTTATGAATGAATTAATGTCATCATTGAGGGAGTGGGTTCTTTATGAAAGAATGAGTTTTGTTATCTCCTGCTCTCTCTTATTTTCTCTTTGCCCTTTTGCTATGGAGGGAAGGAGGCCCTCATAAAATGCTGGTCCCTTGATCTTGGACTTCCCAGCCTCTAGAACCACAAATCAATGCATCTCTGTTCATTATAAATTACCCATCTGTGGTATTTTGTTATAACAGCACAAAATGGACTAATATGGACTTATGTAATACATGTCCTTGGTAACAACTTAATGTTCTGCTTTAACCCATCTCAGATGTTCCTGTAGGCAATAGTTTTGATGAGCTAAACTGGTCATCTCCTGGATTTTAAGTCTTTTTATAAAATTGGGAGCAAGGATGGGAAATGTGGCTTTATGAAAGACCGAGTTGTTTTTGGATATGTTACTGGAATATTATTTTGAGGAAGAAAACCATACTAGGGAAAGAGAATAGTCAGGGTAATTTTAGTCTATTGGGAGCTCATGACTCATCTTGGAACCATTTTTTGTTTCCTTGCTTTGTGTCCAAACAGGTCTAAGGGCGTTTATTGGCCCATATTACTTGAAGTTGGGCCTTGGTGAGAGGAGTAAGGGTGACCCTCTTCCTTTACTTCTTTTTTCCTCCTGGGAAGAGCTTACCTGCCTTTATGTGTAAGCTTGGATGGTAGGAAGAAACTATTTTCTTGATGTGTTTTTCCTTGGAATTGCTTTTCCTTCTCATTAGAGTGGTAATATTCACAGGATTAAGATGTGAGTGTCAGCTTATGGGAAAGGGACCTAGGGGTCTCTGAGTTTGCTATGTTTATATGCCTCTTAGGCAAAAGGGGCCTTCCATATGGTTAAGTCTGGTCACCAAGGACCACACTGGGATTGGGGTAAACAACTCATGGTGATAATGATCATGCATTTTTGGCTTTGTTCTATCTATCTATCAATCATCTTAGGAACTTTGGTGGAGCAGTGGTGATGGTCGTAGGAGACAGTATTTAGGCATTTGTGGATATTAGAGACTTGGCTGTTTCTCTTAGTTGCTCTCATTTTTACTAGAATTTATAACCTAGGAACTAGATCTAGTCTGGACAGTTTTAGGAGGTCCTTTATGCCTTTTATATTCTTGGGAAATCCTTGGCTTCTTCAGGGGCTACTGGGGCTAAATATTGGGGGTCCTTTGAAATAGGGAAGAGCATAGTGGATGTCTCTGAGCCTCCACAATTTCCCAGTGTGGAAAATATCTGGTCAAGGGGAAGGATAGGTGCTTTCTGTCAGTCATTAATCGATTGTTTCTTACCTCCAAAGCACCCTCCTACACTTGGCTTTGTGATACTCTAACAATGACATTTATGGTTTGCCAGCTGGTTACTTACTCATGTTGCCAGTAGGGGGTACTAACAGGGAGGCTGAGAGGCGAAAGGAAGAAGAAGGGACTTAACTCCTTTCTGTTTACTTTCTGTTCCTTTGGGTGTCACTCAGTAAAGCTTCTTCACTCTGGCAGCAGGAGTTCCTTTTTGTAGCAGTACCTGAATTTGGTTTATAGATTTTCCAATTCCTGGAAGATCAGTTTTATTATTTCCCCTCAGAGACAATAGCACTAGTCAGCTACCACCCCTCCACTCCCCCCGGAGGTCAATGTCCCTCCTGTATTTTTTTTTCCTTCTTTAAGTTTTAATAATTGCAAACTACTTTGTTCTCCAAGCCCTAAAGATGATAGCTGTTTCCTGCAGTTGATGCATCCATAGTACCTTAATGTTCTTTCCTTCTTTCTGTTTCTTGGCTAATAGCCTTATACCATTCTTTATATTAAATTCTCTCTCTTCACATTTCTTTGGTGCTTTCTGTCTCCTGACTGTACCTTAACTGATATAAAATCTTACCTAAGTTTGTGCTCAGAACTGTAGTAAAGATTCTCAGACAAGGGCCATATAGGAGCCCTTGAGACTCATAAGTCTTTACCGTAATATAGAAAGAGACATGAGCCTTTGTGAAAAAGACCCTCTGTGAAAAAGGATCACATGAATCCTGCCTTATACAATGGTTCCCACCAAGAGCTACCCCTTCTTCAGGATGCTAACCTGGATCATCAGAAGTTGCTTACTGCTAGGGCAGGTATATCTGAGCTAAGACAACCTGGGAAAGAGCTCAGGAACCCAGAAAACAAAGCAGTGATGTAGGGGAATGATCTTTAGCCTACCGAGAGTCTGCAAAACCACCTAAGAAGGAGCGTCTGGAATGGAAAGAGTTAATACTGAAGCCCTCTCTGGAGTCCGTGGCCAGAACTTTTAGAAGAGCATCAGTAACTGCTGCTTCGGTAGCTGCTCTAGGTCAGATGATCAGGGTTTATGGGGAGCCAGAGAACACTTGATCTGCAATTAGGAATCTGGGCAAATTTTTTTTGTTTTTGTTTTTGTTTTTGTTTTGAGACAGTCTTACTCTGTCGTCCAGGCTGGAGGGCAGTGGTGCCATCTCGGCTTGCTGCAAACTCCATCTTCTGGGTTCATGCCATTCTCCTGCCTCAGCCTTCCAAGTAGCTGGGACTACAGGTGCCCACCACCACGTCTGACTAATTTTTTGTATTTTTAGTAGAGATGGGGTTTCACTGTGTTAGCCAGGATGATCTCAATCTCCTGACCTTGTGATCTGCCTGCCTCCGCCTCCCAGTGCTGGGATTACAGGCGTGAGCCACTGCACCTGGCCCAAAGTTTTTAATGATGATTGGAATATGGTAGTTAATAGCATCTTCAATTTATTGAATACTTACTATTTCTCAAATATTTCACAGGTATTTTTAATCCTTACAACAACCCATCTTACAGATGAGGAAACAGTTTTGAAGAGATTCAGTAATTTCTCCAGTCATGCAGTCATGTAATAGTTAATGTTGGAAATGGGTGTTGGATCCAGATTTTTAAATCTATCTTGAATCTAGAACTCCTGAGCACTATTCTTGACCTTCTTACTATGCAGAAATTTTAAAAGAGAAGAAGTCAATATTCCAAGTAGTGGAAAGAGCTTAACCCTTTCTATAGGGGCTATAGGCTATAACTACCTAGTTCCTACTCCTCTCTATCAGTCTGAAATTAGTTGTAATAAAAATAATGTTAACTTAAAAGAATGATAATTGGTGTCTGTTTTACCTCTAGGCAGTCCAAGTTTTTTCACCTTTGGTTCAACTTGCATTTACATCTTTGATGACCTGAGGTATCACTTCAGGGAACAAATCACTTTTCTTTATTCTGTTTTCTCTCTATTCCTCCTGCCTGTACCCACTTTTATGCAATTCATTTAAAAAATTTTTTTATTTTTGAGACAGGGTCTCACTCTGTCATCCAGGCTGGAGTGCAGTGATGCCATCTTGGCTCACTGCAACCACTGCCTTCTGGGCTCTAGCAATCCTCCCACTTCAGCCTCCCAAGTAGCTGTGACTACAGGCACGTGCTACCATGCCCGAATAAATTTTGTAGTTTTTGTAGAGACAGGGTTTTGCCATGTTGCTCAGGCTGGTCTTGAACTCCTGGGCTCAAGCCATCCTCCCACCTTGGCCTCCCAAAATGCTAGGATTACAGGCATGAGCCACTGTTCACAGCCTAATTAGTTGATTTTTAAGGAAAGCTGGGCCCTTTTTTCTGTGACGGTAGAAAGATTCCTGATCCACCCTCAATTATTTAGCATGTACGTACATAGAGTTAATCTTACAACCAGGCTATGGGAGAGGAATATAGTGGAGAGAAGTAGCAGGAGAGGGTATCCATATCTTCTCTCTTCCCATTGGATAACAGACTCTTGGAAGACAACTATGTTTAAGATTCTACACTGCCTAATAACCAATGTTGTTAACTGGCATTAAATAACTGACCCAGGACTTCTGTTTTAATATATTTTATAACCTTTCCTATAAGAACAGCATACCTAGCCATCTACACACATTTTGGCCACCCTGTCTTCATGCCTGATATTGGTGGTGGTGGTATGAGTGGAGCTATTTGATGGGTTTACTGCCCAGTCCACAAGTGGGTTGATGGTGCTTTTCTATAAAAAGTAACACTGCTACTCATTAACAGATAATTTTTTTGAGCCAACACTCAAATTTGTATTTTAATTGCATAATGTTGAAATATTTAAATTCAAACCTAGTGGCAAATTCAAACCGAAAACCCTGAAAAAGGGGCTTTTCGGGACCATATCGTGGGCAGAGCATATGTCAAAAGAAAGAGCACTGAACTTGGAGTAGGTGGATTTGAATTTGAGCCTTTGTTTCATCAATTACTAGCTGTGTGCTCTTGTGTCATATAAAATATTAGAACTTCACACTTATCTCTAAAATGAAGAGAGAACATTTGATCAAACAACCTCACTTAGTAACTATATCAGTTAGGGTCAAATCAGTTACAAGTAACAGAAAATCCAAATCAAATTAGCTTAAGTAATCAAAAAAATTTATTAGCTCATGTAATCAGAGGTCTAGAACCATGGTGAGCTTCAGGATGGGTGTGATTCAGCAGACCACAATGTCAGTGTATTTCTTTTTCTCTCTGTCCTTTTCTGCCTTCCTATGTACCAACCTCATCTTGAGAATAATTCTGCATCACTCTCCAACTCGAGGAACAGGTTTCTTGTCCACATTTGCAGTGTGTAAATATGGGAACCCACTGGGAGTCATTTGGAAAAGAGGGGATGCTCTATCTTATGTCCTCCTAGAAAACTCCAGCACACAATTTCATGGGCCCACATTGTGCTATATTCCTAGACTTGAATCACTAACTGTGGCCTAGGAACAGGATAACACTTATTTTCCTACATGTCCCAGATCTAAAATCAGGTGTGCCTTAGTTTCCACCAAAGCACATGGGCTACAGTGGGCAGGGTGTGGGTTCTAGAATGATAATCTTGATGTTTACCAAGAGAAGAAGAAAGAGAAGTTAAGGAGGCAACTATAACCATGATAGTAAATAGATTATAAAATCACACAATTTATGGCTATAGTTATTAAAATTCTGTGTCTCATTCAGCCTCAAGGGCTACCTCATAGGATGTGTGGGAGTGAGGGATGAGACACTCAGGTCCGACCTGCCCCTAACACACATACCTTCAACCAAAGCAGTGCTGACCAATGAACTGTGGGAAATTGTTAGTAACCTATAAAGCACCAGGGACTGGTTACATGGAAGACAGTTTTTCCACAGCCATGGGGATTGGGGGAAGATGGTTTCCGATGAAACTGTTCCACCTCAGATCATCAGGCATTAGTTAGATTCTCATAAGGAGCGCGTAACCTAGATCCCTTGCATATACAGTTCACAATAGGGTTTATACTCCTATGAGAATCTAATGCTGCTGCTAATCTGACAGGAGGCAGCGCTCAGGCAGTAAGGCTCACTTGCCAGTCACTCACCTCCTGCTGTGCAGCCTGGTATCTAACAGGTACCAGTTTGTGATCCAGGATTTGGGGATCCCTGCTATAAAGCACTGCATAAATTATTAATTACAACAATAACAAAATGAGTATAGTCTTAACTGGTTTAGATTTGGATCCTATTGACTTTGTTATTTACTTTCTATTTAACCAAGAAAAGAGAGATCATTTTGTAACTTGCCAAGGTCTAAAGAATGTTGAGTAATGCTCATCCTTGTAAGCTTATATCATTCTGTGATTACAATAGATTTGAAAGCACCTTTTTCTGCATCTGCAAATGCAGATTGGTTTCTGTTTACTGTTGCAAGAGATACCTTTTATTAAGATGTAAGCAGAGCGGAAATAAAATTATAGAAGGAGTCTTCAGTTTTGACCTTCTTGACTTTGTTGCTAATAAACTGTCAAGATAACACATTACTTTATACAGAACACCTTAAAATATTCAAGACTCTACTGGTCAAATTCCTCAACCAAAGGAAAGATAAATCTACTTATAAACAGGTAGATTACCAATTGGTCTTGTCTGTTTCTTCTTATCAGCCCTTGAAGTTCAAGGCTTAGAACTCTTAGCTCTTCAGCTTACTAAGAACTCTTAGTAAGAACTCTTAGCTCTTCAGTCTCTTGACTTTGGAACGTCATTTGAACTATGGAGTCTCTCTAATGTGGCCTCAATTATTCAAAATGCCTTTAATCTTCCAAATTAACCAAATCCGTTCCACTGCCCTTGCCCAGGGCTCAGGGTAGACCTTTATCAGTTAATGAAATTTGACTTGAAAATTTTGAGGTTTTTATCATTCACGTTTAATTTTAAACTCTTTTTTTTACTTTATCACAAGAGTAAAGCTATAGCGAAGAGCAGACTTGTCTGAAAGCCTGACGGTATTATTTTAAAACAATAGATTTTATTGAAATTCTAACCAATAGAATAAAAGTGTTGTATCACGTATGGGCTGGGCTTGGATATGCAGTTTCTTCATCTAAAGGATTTAATTTAGGAGCCCTTGTCTCCTCCCTCCCTCTTTCCCTTCCTCGTTTGTTTCTTCTTTACCTTTTTCCTTTCTTTTTCTCCCCTTTCTTTCTTTCCTTCTCCCAGCCTCATCTTCTGCCTCAAGTGCTTTAAGACAGATTTTTGTCCTTCTCATCTACACTGCTTGGTTTTCTGGACTGCTCTGTAGGTTTCTGACTGAGGTAATTTCACTCATGAGATATACTTTTCTATACTGAATTTCATGATGCATATGGGATTTGGGGCAGGCATATAGCACTCCTTCCCATTCCCTGCACTACAGCCTCAAATCTGAAATCCCCCACTCCAACCCTTTGACCTAACCCTGAGATGCAATTCATCTCAAGGGTTCTCCTCAAGCCCTCCTCAATGTCCTGACCAGGCCATTCCCCATTGGGAAGGTCCTAAGCCTGTGCACCCATCTTGTAAAACAGAGAGGATCTCCTCTGCTGGTGTCTGCCTCTTCCCAGCCCAGGAAATCTGGGTACAGATGACTGGAATCTGTTATTTACTGGAGTAATTGCGTTCTACACACCTTTGAGGACTGCCTGGTGTGGCCAGGTGCTGTAAAAGTCACTTTTACCCCATTCCATGGATGCTTTCACTCCTTAAAGCCCCCACAGACCTTCTTCCAAAGATCACCCAGGGCTGACTGGGCTTGTCCATCAAATCCCAACTAGGTAAATAGCTTTCTTATGGTTTAATCTCCACCTCGGAGCTTTTGCCTCAGGATTGCCAAGGGCTGCTGCACAAACCATACTCGATGGGCAACCACAGGGGGCTTGTGGTCAGTTGCCACCTGATGTGGTTGATGTGGGGCCTCCTGCTGCCGGGCTGACCTGCATTGTGCACCCTGTCTCTTCAGCGTAGGGCTCAGCCCGAGGGGCTGGAGGGAGATGCTTGTTCCAGGAGTCAGCACAGAGCACACTATGGCCACCTCTTGTGCCAGCACATATCCCCTCTGGCCATTGTCACCCAGTTAGGCTTTCTTTGCCATCCATGATGAGGACGGGGTAAATACCCTGATGGAATTTTTAGTTCCTTTTCCGTCTCAGGAAGAATGTGCAAATTGAACTCAAAAGATTCTGCTTGCTAAACTGACCCCAGGAGGGGCTGTTGACTGTCGTGGCACATACAGCCCACCCTCCTAGTGAGCTTGGCTGCTTCTCTGTTAAGGTGCCTGTCTGCCTCTCTGCCACTTTCTTGCATCAGTGTTTGCAGAGTAGAAAATATTTCCTGTACTCAGACTGTCTGCATTCTGATCTCAGCTACACTGCCTTCTATCTGTGTGCCTCTGGGCAAGTTAACTTAGCTTCCCTGGACTTCAATTTCTTCAGCTATAAAATCAGAGCTGTGTTTGAGTATCTACCTCAGAGGTTTCCTAGAAGGTTTAAACAACCTAATGTCTCTTCATGTACTTAACCCCGTGCCTGGCACATTATAAATGCTCAATAAACAACTGTAATAATTATTACATTTATACCTGTGTTTGGTTATACTTTTATTATCCGTCAGTGTTTGCATACTCATTATGTGATTTAAACCACTCAGCAATTTTGAGAGGCAGAAATTATGGTGTCTTTTTTACATATGCAGAAACCAAGGCTTGGGGCATTCAGTAATTTGTCTAAAGTTATGAAACTAAAACATGAGAAGCTTGCTTATTTGGACACTGGTCTGTGTGAATTCTAAAGCTTCAGCTCTTCCGACTGTTCCCTGCCTCACAGTTGGATGACCCAGCCCAGTGAAGCTCCCAGTGTCTTCCCAGGCCATTGCCCATTGGGAAGGTCCTAAGCCTGTGCACCCCTCCAAGAAATCCCTTCTTTCAGAATCTTATATTTCTGGGAGATCTCCTCCAGGTCTCCGAGTTTTGCCTCAAGCCTACGCAAGTCCCCATGGCTCCAGGTATGGTCCTCCTGAGCACCAGTTCCTATCCCCATCCCTCGCCTTCCTGGTGAGCAGCCTTGCCTGACCACTCTGGGCTATGCATCACTATTACCACCCCTGGTCTACGCATCACTGTTTACCACTTCCTTTTGTTCACACAGGGGCTTCTGTGCAAGCTGTGGTCATACAATAGAAAAGGGAAACTGGCAGGGGAGACCTTGTGAGTGCAGGTCACCACGGATCAGGCCTGGGAAGCCCATGTCCTAAGCATTAAGGAGTACCTCATGAGAGCATCAGCCCCGTGGGGCTTCCCATGTTATTTTCCCTTGGTGTTAGCCAAGTACCTTCAATGAGCCCAGCTAGCTGTTTAAAATAGTCATTTAAAGGTTTCAAAATGTGGATAAACATGGCAAAGATACCAGGACTTCTATGAGCATATGAAAAATTCAGGCATAACCTTTAAAGTGAGATTAACTTATCCTTCTTTTTCCTATGGCTCATGCTTCGTATATATAGTCTGAGGGTGCTAATAGATGCTATGAAGCTCTGTGGGCCAGTGGGAATTCATGGCCAAAGATGTTTGCAGAGTGCTGGATTAAACGTGTTTCTCCGATGGAAGACTTTTTGTAACCTTAATATAATGTCCACCACTGAAACTCTCTAGAGGGATTATTGCTTGCAGCATTTCCAAACATGTTGAACCCTGGAGTTTTCCTTGTTTTCCCACAGAGCATCCAATAAAGTAAGTCTTCCAACAGATTGAGAGGTGGGAGACTGGGGCTTGGTCCTGATGGCCTCCAGCAGCTGTGTGACCTGAATGAGCCATTCACCCTGTACAAGCTGCAACATCCTCAGCCACATTAATAAACATGTGAAGCCACTAAATGTGCTTTGATTTCTTCCATATATTCATTTTTGGGTTACATTAGCAGATCTACTTTTTGCATGTGTTTTCTGGGATGGTGGAATAGAAGCGAGTTAAGGAGGGAGAGAAAAGGGCTCATAAGAAGGGAGAGGAGAGGGCCCAGGTTGACCATTCTTAAGCAAAGGCAGTCTGCTGATTTGTTTGATTGCTGCACTTTCCTTACTTGGAACTCACTATACTTGTGCTCCCCCGTTTTCACCACCAGCATGCAGGTTATACCTTTCCTGACCCCACATTTCTTTCACACCCATTTGCCTGTGACTAGTCACATCAAGTCCTGGTGGCTCAGACTCTAAGATCCATCCTGAAATTTACTTCCTTCTCTCCATTCCCACCACCATCACTCTAGTTGCCACCATCATCATCGCTCAGCCAGACCACTGCAACACTCTCCTAGCTGGTCTTCCAATTTCTGTCTTGTCCCCTATAATGGATTATCTACTCTGAAGCCTGCTTAGAACTCCACCATTGAAAGCCAAGTTTCTGTGAGATTTCTCTTTCAAATAGAGCTTTTGTAAGTATACTGGAATGGGATACTGGTTGGGAAATGTAAATTGTCTGCCTCATGGGACTCATTTATCTATTTATTTGAGGAAAATGTTGCCAAGGATCTACTATATGCCCAAATCTAAGAGCTGGACATATAATGATGGACAAGACAGATACAGTTTTTACTCCCATGGTGGTTACAATCTAGTGCAGTGGTTCTCAAACTTCAGCATCCACCAACTTACTAGGACAGATTGAGAAAATAGCAGTGGGCTCAACCCTCAGAGTTTCCCAAGTGATGCTGGTGCTGCTTGTCTGGGACCACAGTTTGAGAATCAGAGTTACAATGGAAGAGAAGGACACACACGAAGTAAAATCACTGCCAATTATAATATATGTTATAAAGGAACAACGAAGGTCCGGAGAGGGATCTACTCAAGGTTAGGTGGGTAGGGAAGTTCTCTCTGGAAAAGTGATACTTAGGATTATACCTAAAGTGAGAGTGGGGCTAGCTATGTTTGGCAAAGAACAGAAAAATGAGCATGGGTAAAGACCTTGAGGTGGGAACAAGCTTTGTGTATTTGAGAAACTAAAGAAAACTGGTGTAGCTGGAGCAAAGAGAGAGAAAGATGAGGTTAAGAAAAACGTAGGGATAAGATCCTGTTGGGCTTTCACAGCTTCAGTGATGATTTTATTCTGAATGCAAAGGGAAGCTTCTGGAGGAGTTCTAGGCTAGCTGTGGAATAGACAATGGATGTTAGGGGACAAGACAGAAATTGGGACACCAGCTAGGAGACGGTTGCTGTGGCCCAGGTGAGAGAAGGTAATGGCTGGGACTAGGATGATGGCATTGGGAATGGGAGAAGGAGACGCATGGGAGGATGGATCTTGGAGGCTGAGCCAACAGGACTTGGTAATGGGATGCAGGCAGAGGATGTGAGGGAGAATGAGCAGAGTGAAAATGGCTCCCAAAATGATTCTATTAAATAAAATAGTGTAATGAGATTTGTTTTAAGAAAAAAAAAAATCAACTCAGGCAGATGTACTCCTTAAGTAGCTTTGCTTGCCCTAAAGCATGCACTGGATGCCCCAAAGTGAGGGTTCCTGGTGCCCTTTTCTGTTTGTGGACTCGCTCTTGAACTCCCAGATGATAGCCACTCCCCACACCTCCTCACATGACTCTCAGTTCTGCTGGTTAATTTGTTGCTCACCTTCCTGTCTTATAATTATGTGGATAACTCCTTATTATAAATTCTCAAGAATTTGCCTGGCATTTGGAAGGGTAGGCATAAAAATCAACTGGAGAGTGGCCGGGCGCGGTGGCTCATGTTTGTAATCCTAGCACTTTGGGAGGCCGAGGCAGGTGGATCACCTGAGGTCAGGAGCTTGAGACCAGCCTGCCCAATATGGTGAAACCCCATCTCTACTTCCTAAAAATACAAAAAAACATTAGCTGGGCATGGTGGCAAGCACCTGTAATCCCAGCTACTCGGGAGACTGAGACAGGAGAATGGCTTGAACCTGGGAGGGGGAGGTTGCAGTGAGCTGAGATGGCGTCACTGCACTCCAGCCTGGGTGACAGAGCAGGATCCTGTCTAAGAAACAAAACAAAACAAACAAACAAAAAACTGGAGAGCTTGTAAAACGTGCATATCCCCAGGTACTGTCCCTAGGGATGCGTGTCTGGGTGGGGCTCAGGAGTCGGAGTTTTCACTGGGCACTGAGTGATGCTGATGCAGGTGAGCAAAGCACCTTTATATCTCACCACCCAAAGTGTGATTCCTGGAACAGCAACATCAGCATCATTTGCAAACTTGCTGGCAATGCAGACTCTCAGGCCCATCTTTAACCTTCAAAATCAGAATCTGCATTTTAATAAGACCTGAGTTCAGTTGCACAGTGAATTTGAGAAGCCCTGCTCTAGGTGGTAGAGCAAAACTGGCCTCCATTGTCTCTCATCATGAATTTTGGAGAAGTCAAGGGCCTGCCTTGGGTCCTTGGGGGCGCTGGCTATTTCTTTTTATAATATTGTTCAGTTTTATTTGCATAAACCAGCTCAGGCTCTGCTTCTCCTTTCTCCTGTGCCCTGGGTAGGATGGGCACATCCTGGGCACAGTCCCAGGGAGGGACTGATGGATTCCTCTTTCTCTGGGCAGTGAGAGAGCACCTCAACATTCCCGCTTCTTCTTGACCCTCAGGAGACCCCTCCACCTGCTGCAGTTTTATTGCTTTTAAAATCTATTTTATATTCCATTATGTGATTCCACTGTCCTCCCTCTCATTCAGCTGTTGTACATGCTACATTCTAATCTAGGTTCAGAACATTTCATCAGATGGTCTCCGATTAAAATCCAATAAAATTTAAAGCAGGGGAAAGTCCAGAATAAAGGAGATGCCATCTAACATGCAGGGTCTGAATTTAATTCTGTTTCAAGCCTTCTGAACACATTTTGAGTACCGCCTCTGAGGCCTGTATTAAAAATGAAACAAAACAACAAAACCACCTCCCGCTGCCTCTTGTGCAACAACTTCTTTTGTGTCTTTAACCTTAGGAACCAAATGTCTCTGAGGACCTCAAGTGCTTAGTACATTTATTAAATACTTATTATGCACTAGGGGTGTATAACAAATATTCTTTCTTTTTATTTACATATCCATCACCAGCACTTCCCCCACCACCACTATCTATCTATCTGTAATCTGTTTTGTAGCACAACTGTAGTTTCCAGGCCCTTGGAATCAATCTTTTTTTATTTTTTATTTTTATTTTTGAGACAGAGTCTGGCTCCGTTGACTAGGCTGGAGTGCAATGGTGTGATCTCAGCTCACTGCAACCTCCGCCTCCCAGGTTCAAGTGATTCTCCTGCCTCAGCCGCCTGAGTAGCTGGGATTACAGGCACATACCACCACCACGCCTGGCTAATTCTGTATTTTTAGTAGAGATGGGGTTTCTCCATGTTGGCCAGGCTGGTCTCGAACTCCTGACCTCAGGTGATCCAGCCGCCTCGGCCTCCCAAAGTGCTGGGATTACAGGAGTGAGCCCCTGTGCCCAGCCTGGAATCAATCTTTATGCCCCATGCACCAGCTTATTCCTTGACCACCTTCTTCCCTCCCTGTTCTCCTCATAGCTTTCCCCACTGCATGACTCTGCCTCTGCGGATGGTGCTTTCTCTACTTGGCACCATTTCTCTCCTCTCACAGGCGGTATTACTATAGCCTCTGACACTTAGGGCAAAAACCAGCATTAGGGAGTTAGAAGAGCTCTATTCTGTTTATCCACAACAAAGTGCCTATTATGGAAGATAGATTGTCAACCCATTTGCAATAAATGTTTTCTCGTCACATTTCTAAATATATGTAATTAGATGCATCCAACTTATATTTACTCTCTGCCCCTTCGTAATTATGCTCCCTCCCATTTTGGGAAGAAGAATGCATCCTCCACATAATTCACTTTCCTTTATAATAGCAAAAAATGCTGCACCCAGGCACAATGTGACGTGCACGCTGACACCTTCACTCAGAATCTCCATTATAATTCTTAGCATAAAGAATTTTTGCTTGATGCAGCATTTCTTTTTCTAGGAACTTAAGGAATTGTCATAATTGCCAGGGACAAAGTATGAGCAATGTGGTAGGAGAGACAGAGTGCAATTAATTTTGTCATTGATTTCGGGATGGTCCCTCTTCCCTGGTAAAGTAGGCTAGCACATTCCTCCATCTTGCCTCAACATACATTAAAATGAGAGTGTTGAGAGGTGGGGGTGGGAAGGAGGCCTAAGTGCATGAATACAGTCATACTATTTACGTGTAATTATTTTCTGTATAGGCTACCAGAGTGGGCGTGAGGGAAGACAGCTGAGTTAAACCTCAGGATGGTTGCTTTTGTTGTTTGCTAAACTGGAGGAGGAGAAGAACTGCAGGGAGGTTCTGTATTATCTGTTATTCAGTTTTAAATATTTCAATTATACTTCTCCATTGGTATGGAAAATTGAGAGTTGGCTATAAAATGCTTGTAAAAATAACCGTACTTGGAGCAGTTTAATTACTTTAATGAAATGGAGACAAATATTTGTAAGCGAAGAGCATGCTTATAGATAATGCAAGTAGAGTACATGTATTATTCAGCAAATGACCTAATTAGTTTTTAATTAGTAGAAATTGCAATAATTTTTTAGCATATCTTTTATTGGAATGGTTTTTAATAATAAAATGCGTGTGGGTATCCTTCGTAGAAAGCCATTTACAGCAAAGTAGGATAACAGATTTGTTGTTTCAGCTAGAAAAATTTCAGTTCTATTATAAGCTAATTATAGCTCAACTTGTCTTAGGAATGCTCAACATAGGGTTTCCTGTATGTCATTTGTAGTATGTACACATCCACATACAGGAAACAACTTGAAGATGCCTTAGCTTCTAGATTCTATTGCCTTTTGAAAATTTATAGGTTTCCGTCTATCCATCCATCATTCCATACATTTATCATTCACTCATGCATGCATTTAATATTTATGGCATGTTAGGAATAGTACCAGATACTGGAGATTTAAGGGTTTCTAAGACCCACGGCTTTTGAAAAGTTCAAAGTCCAATGGGGAGACACACACATAAATGAATAATTATGATTAATTTAGTAAATGGCATCCTACAGCCAAGTATCAAGTGGTTTTAAAATAAAAATGAAGTAACAACCAATTCTTACTCGGGGCTTCAAAGAATGCCACCTGGAAGAGCTGATTTTCAAGTTCCTGTAAGGCCTCCCAAGCAGTCAGACATTAAGCAGAAAAGCACAGGGATCTGGAAAAGCCTGATGTATTTAGGAAACAAGCAGGGCTAGAGCAAAGGTTTTCCAGGGCCGTGAATAATATATCTCTAATTATTAAAGTAATAATGATCATCATGGAAAGTTTGGAAAAATAAGTTTTATAAAGAGTGAAATAAAAATCACGTATAATCTTATATATTGTTCAGTTTCATACTTTTTAGTTATTTTTCTTTGCTACAAACTTACTTTAAAAATGATGAGATTTTGCTATATAAATAGCTGTATATTCTGCTTTTTATTGAGTGCATTGTAAGCATTTCCCCATGTCATTCAAATTCCTTGTGATTGTAATTTTTAACGACTGTGTAACAGTCCATGGTATGCATGTATGTACGGCCTCTAATTTATTTAAGCAGTCCTCTATCATGAGCATTTTTACTGCTTCCATTTATTACTATAATAAATAATGCTATAATAAACATATTTGCACATAAATTTGCCTGCATTTCTGATGATTTCCTTAGGGTAGTTATCTAGAATTGAAATTACTAAGTCAAAGAGTATATAAATTTTAAGATTTTTAATACATATTGTCTTAGTGTTTTCACAATGAGTGGCGTGGGGCAATGGCAGTATAAAATATATACGTGTTATTGGACAATAGGGCATTTTTATAATGTTCTCATGGTTTTAATATTTTCCAGCCTGATAGAGACAAAAAAGTATTTCATTGCTGATATAGTTTCCATTACCTTAATTATCATTATTTTTATTTAACATATTTTTAGCAGCTGCTAGTGATAGGCGCTGTGGTTTTAGCAGTCATTTTTTATTTGTTTGCTGGAATTGTCTATGTTTTTTCTCTATTTTCCTGTAGCACTTTCATATATTCATTATTGATTTCTTATTTTATTGACATATAAACTAGAAACAAATATATCAAAAATATTCTTTGAGATGTCTTCCATTCATTCATGTTGTTAATATTGTTTGACCTGGAATTCTCAGGATCCCTCAGCTAGTCTTGCTACCATATGCCAATAGGTTTCTCAGTCTTTGCTATGGGAAAACATATCCTTCGTCTGTGAACAGTGTGGTCTAATTTATTATTTAGAAATATATATATACACACACATATATGTGTGTGTGATATGTGTGTGTGTATGTCTACATATATATAAGTTATAACAATGGAAAAGAGAATGAGTTCTTAAAATGTTCACTAGCTTTATATTGTATTATGTCATCAAAATGTTTGCATATTGGCTACTTTGTAAAATCTTGTTTAGAGATCGGGAAGCCCACTTCGTGGAGACCTAGATGAAAAAAGGAAAAAGCAATTGAAAGTGATTACTGTCAGTCATCTGGAGTATGATGGGGGCTATGATTTCTCAGGGGAGAGATGAAGGGACCAGGTCATATCACTTGAATATAGTTGCACCTAAGACAGCATGTGGTGTATGAGGGGTGTGTGCGTGTGTGTGTGCATGTGTGTATCTGTGCGTGTGTGTGTGTGCAGATATGCCTTCGGTTTGGCTCAGGTCTCTGAAACAGGTCAAGGAGAAGAGATATCTGATGATTTCTTGATGTTATCTTGAGTAGAAAATAAAGGAACTTTGTTAAAAATATGTCTGATAGGTATCTGGGCCTTTCAATCACTGCCTTTAAAAAAGAACCTATTAATTAATTTGGGGCAAAGCAAGGAAGAAAAATATTGATCTTTAGCCAAAAATTCTCCTAAATCTTCTGATTCTAGTAATCTATGTCAAATAACTTCACCATCAAATTAAAAGGCAAATAATAAACAGGGAAAAGTATTTGGAATAACTAATATCCTGAAGAAAAAGTTCCCCATTCTTCTTTAAGGTATTTAAAAATATATTCTTATCTATTCCTTTTTCCAAATAAAATTTAGAATCATTTGTCAAGCTCTACACCTTTTCTTTAAAAAAATCTAATACAAAATAATTATAAATGCAGAAAAGATTAATGTATGAATTTTTTATAATGTTTATCATAGATTTGGTGAATTGACATTTGAGATCAATGAGATTAATGCTTAATGAACAGACGAGCTTCCAAATGTCTCATGATATCACACAAAAATAAGACATCAAGTAAGCCGTCTCTCAAATGGGACAGGTGAGCACCCCATCCCTGACACAGCTCTCACTAAAAGCATAGTCGAAAAGAATTGTCAAATGTATGTCATTTCACCACGAACCAGGCCACAGGCCTAGTAGGAAGATTGCATCTAGAACTATTATTTGCTAAATGGGGTTCTTTGTCTCAGTCCAGACAGAGGAATGAAAATAATGTCTCTGATGTTTTGTGGACAGGAGCTCACACAAGAAATTACAAGCAGATTTTGGACAACTTGGGGATGGGGTGAGGAGGTCTGATTTGGATGATGTAATTATTTCAACTGCAGTATGATGAGGCCAGCTTGGCAAAAATGTTTTCTATATAAACATGTTGTCCCTGAAGGATTTAGTGATGAATCAACACACGGATATGGCATGGGTCTGGCCCAGTGGTCCAGACAATTGTGGCTGCCTATTTCATGGGGCATTTGTTGCCATGATTCAAAAATAAATAATTTTTGAACTCTAGCACACTTTTGCTGATAAATCAACTGCTTAGAACTTATTTAGAAGTGAATGGATCATTTGCTTGACTGACTCTTGATCCTAACTCTTTTACCTTTTCAGCATACTCATATTTACAATATCCTCAGTTCCTGAGAAGGCTTAATAACTACCGAACTTTCTCTGGAAGCTTCACAAGTAACTTCACACTAATGCTTAACACAAATGAACCTCTCTCCTTGTCTGTGAAATGGGATCAATATATTGTCTGCCTAACTCACAGTGTTGTTTTGATAAGAAAATAAAATCATGTATGTGAAAAATGCTACACAAATGTGAGATAATCTCATATCTCAATATTATGTTTTCACATTCATCAATAAAGATACTCTTGAAATGCACCAGAGGACTGGTCTCATTTTGCATTTTGCCCTCTCTGGGATAAAAACAAACATGCTCTTTCAAAAGTAGTCTATTTTAGTCAAAATAGCCATCATCACTTTGGTGATGAAATTCTGGAGCCTTGTGGTTTGTATCCAACATTGTTTACCTCCACAGCAAAGGTATGTTTTAGTGTACGTGGTGCCAAACAGGTGGTACTTTGTGAGTTCCTGCTCCTCACCACAAGGTGGTGCTAGTGTATCCAATAAGACAGTTTACTCAGCGACTGAATCAAAAATCCTCTTCCTTTCAGCCCTAATTTATGACCAGGATTTACAACCCGTTTCCGTAACTTTACCTTTCCTAAGCCATCAATTCTGTTTCTCTTTTAAAGATTCTCTTCTTATGAAACTTTTTTTTTTTGAGGGTTAAGTTGGCTTAGTGACAAATTCATGCCTACATTTTGAATTATTGACTGTGGATATCCTCAGGGGTGAGTGCTGGCCTTTGTTCACTGAGATTCTACAACACCCAGTGTTGGACTTATTTGCAGAATGTCACCGTCAGGGTCTGATCTTAAATGTGTTGTAACGAATGGTCAAATGGGAGGAGGGTGTGAAGGCATTTTCTGGGCTGCGGAGCTATTGCTCTGTGAAGGAGCTGCAGACTCCGTATCAGAAGACCCATGTGACCATGGGCAAGCCACTTGACCTTTCTGAGCCTCAGTTCATCATTTCTAAAATGGCAATCATGGTAACAACAATCTTTTTGGACTATTATGAAGATTAAGGGCAAGCAATAATGTCTTTTCTCATCTGTAAAATGCTATGATAATAGTTCCTTCTTAGGGTGGTAGATAGTAAACAAGAGAAAACATATGAAACTCCTAAGAAAAACACCTGCAACTTAGAGGGCACTCAGTGAACATTTTAGTGTCACTAGTGTCATCACATGCCAGAGATTCTGTGCATGGAACTGGAGTCGAGCTGGAGGAACTCTGAGACCTCTGCTCTTAGATTTCTTAGCTCTCTATAATTGTAGATAACTATTTCCCTGTTAGGCATGAAGCTGGTCATCTTGCTGCATTTGAAGTGGTAGGAGGTTTTGGCTTTTTATTTTCCTATTCCTTTTTTCTCTTTTTTACTTAAAGGGAGAATAAATTATTTCCATGTCAACTTCCCTCCTTTTAAAGGATGTGAATTTCAGCTGCAAAAACACCTGAATAAGAGGGCAGGGGACCTAGTTTTCCTCCTAGCAGTGTTATCAAGGAGTCTTGTGAGGTTAGAGAGAGCTGGCCTGGAAGCCAGGAGAATCCAGATTTAGAGACTTGGAGATAAAATATCATATATATTTAATGACTGACATTAGAGAATTTGTTGATTACTCAAAATGGGAATGGTAATATTTTTTACTCCTATCAGATAGGAATGTTATAAAGGTTAAAATGAACATGCAAGATGTGAATGATAATATTGAGGTTCCAGATGTCAGTGCTACAGACAGAGGTTATTGGTATCTGATAGTAGGTGTGTGTTGGGTGAGAGAGGTCATGCTTTGTGAATGCTGATTGAACAAAATATGATTGACCTGGCAGTTTCCATAATAAAATCAGCAAGTGAGGTTTTTGCATGTTCTCTGTTTCTTTCTCTCACTCACACACACATATACACCCTCCACACCCTAATTCCAGTTTAAAATATAGGACAATTATTTGTCCCAATGGAGTTGAAAATGGAACAACCACTAAAATATGGGTCATTACTAAGTGTATTTGGGATACCTAGTAGTTTTGCCTTTGGAGGAACATGAACATTATTTTGTAGGGCAGGGATCAGCCCATGGCCTCTCCTTAACAAATCTAGTGGTACAAAACCTGCCTAAACCTGAATAGGTATGAGGCATGGATAAGAGCAGATACTAAAAAAGGAAAGAAAGTGGGAATGAGAGAAAGAGAAGAGGAAGGCAGAGAAAGGACAAAGAGAGAGTGATACATTGTGGGGAGTGAAGACAGTTCCCGGCTGTGTTCAGATGTGAGGCAGAGGAAAGACCAGAGGCTTGGGAGTTAGGAGACCCAGGGCAGGAATCCAAGTTGTGCTACCTGGTGACCCTGTGGCCCTAAGCAATTTACTTAACCATTCTGATGATGAGTTCCCTTAATTCTAAGGTAGGGTTAATAATATCGATCTTTGCATGGTTGTAGTACGTTTAACAGGACACAATGTCCCGGTACTAATTTGTGGGTGTGTGTGTATGTCTGGTGTATGTCTGTGTGCTCTTACCCAGAGATCTGGTGGTCTCCCACCATGAGGAAAGCAGTAGTAGGCTTCCATTATGTTGCTCAGTGGGTTCTTTCCCATTGCCAGCTGTTCTTCATCTTATTTCCATCATATAAAAGTAATCCTGGGAGCTGGGGTGTGATGGGCAGCCTTGGGGATTACAGAAAGGCATCCCAAGGAGAATGTACAGGTGAGGCTAAACAAGATGGAGGTGAATGTCTGCCCTACCCGTCTGGAGAGCGTTCCTTCAAAGTCCAGCTCTGCTGAAGCTTAGGTGAATTGCTGTATGTTGTTGTCATATGCAAAAGCTTCCCTTGAGAGCATCCATTCTTGTCAAAATGTGCAAAATAAATAGTCCAAGGACAAGGGTCTCCAGACTCCCTTTCAAGCTAACTTTGAACACAAAATTAACACTACCTTGGGGTAATTTTTCAAACAGACATGAGTAGACCTAATCATGCCATTAGTCTCTGATATAGTTTGGACGTTTGTCCCCTCCAAATCTCATGTTGAAATGTGATCCTCAGTATTGGAGGTGGGACCTGGTAAGAGGAGTCTGGGTCATGGAGGTGGATCCTTCATGAATGGCTTG
>NW_012103166.1:1741334-1777663 GCF_000951045.1 Mandrillus leucophaeus
AGGCTTGGGAGTTAGGAGACCCAGGGCAGGAATCCAAGTTGTGCTACCTGGTGACCCTGTGGCCCTAAGCAATTTACTTAACCATTCTGATGATGAGTTCCCTTAATTCTAAGGTAGGGTTAATAATATCGATCTTTGCATGGTTGTAGTACGTTTAACAGGACACAATGTCCCGGTACTAATTTGTGGGTGTGTGTGTATGTCTGGTGTATGTCTGTGTGCTCTTACCCAGAGATCTGGTGGTCTCCCACCATGAGGAAAGCAGTAGTAGGCTTCCATTATGTTGCTCAGTGGGTTCTTTCCCA
The DNA here is from genome assembly GCF_000951045.1 of Mandrillus leucophaeus. NCBI lineage: Eukaryota > Metazoa > Chordata > Mammalia > Primates > Cercopithecidae > Mandrillus > Mandrillus leucophaeus. Next base: position 1,741,640 of record NW_012103166.1, read on the forward strand.
TTGCCAGCTGTTCTTCATCTTATTTCCATCATATAAAAGTAATCCTGGGAGCTGGGGTGTGATGGGCAGCCTTGGGGATTACAGAAAGGCATCCCAAGGAGAATGTACAGGTGAGGCTAAACAAGATGGAGGTGAATGTCTGCCCTACCCGTCTGGAGAGCGTTCCTTCAAAGTCCAGCTCTGCTGAAGCTTAGGTGAATTGCTGTATGTTGTTGTCATATGCAAAAGCTTCCCTTGAGAGCATCCATTCTTGTCAAAATGTGCAAAATAAATAGTCCAAGGACAAGGGTCTCCAGACTCCCTTTCAAGCTAACTTTGAACACAAAATTAACACTACCTTGGGGTAATTTTTCAAACAGACATGAGTAGACCTAATCATGCCATTAGTCTCTGATATAGTTTGGACGTTTGTCCCCTCCAAATCTCATGTTGAAATGTGATCCTCAGTATTGGAGGTGGGACCTGGTAAGAGGAGTCTGGGTCATGGAGGTGGATCCTTCATGAATGGCTTGGTGCCATCCCCTTGGTAATAAGTGAGTTCTTGTTTAATTAGTTCATGTGAGAATTGATTGTTAAAAAAGCGTGTGGCATTTCCCTTCTCTCTCCTGCTCCCTCTCACCGTGTGACACGCCTGCTCCCTGTTAACCTTTCACGGTGAGCAAATGTTTTCTGAGGCCTCACCAGAAGCCAGGCAGATGCTGGTGCCATGCTTGCATAGCCTGCAGAGCCATGAGCCAAATATACCTCTTTTCTTTATAAACTACCTGGTCTCAGGTATTTCTTTATAACAATGCAAAATGGACTAATACAGTCCTCATCTCACCATTCAAACAATAAGGGTATATTGAAGAATACTAAATATTTTGCTTAAATCAAGGCATACTATGTTTGCAATTTCCCTGAAGTTTTTTAGCTTCATGAGTAATTCTTTAGTTTTGCTTTTATTTTTATTTTTTATTTTTTAAATTATTTGGTCTGTAGATGAATAGCCTAGTAATTCTAACACATACATTGTATCTTGAATATTTTGAAATCATTTTTTATAAAGTATGCACTAAATTTTCTGAGAATCGATAAGTAAGGTGTTGTTCTATAGTTTAGTAGAACCATTCTTTTTCTTCCTTTTAAAAACTTAAGAGTTATTCCATATTCAGTCTTCTTATACATTGTCTGTTCTTTGTGATTTTATCATACTAACAGAGTAGCTCTGAAATACAGATGCAAATTCCTTTAGCACCTGAGATATAATGAGTCTGGGTTCTGCTACAAGCTTTTTTCCTTTAAAAATATAAGAGTAATCCTTTATTAGAATAGGAATAACACTAGATAAATTTAAATTTTGTCTTAAAAATTTGAAAGTACTTCTAGATGCATTATCTCGTGTGATCCTACAACCACTTGTGAGATTTGTAGCACTGGTGTTATAGTCTATTTTAAAGACAAGGAAACAGACTCAGGGAGACTGGGTAACTTGCTAAAAGACCCCACTGTGACCAGTTGGCAGAACCTGGTTCTGCAAACCATGGATCTCTAACGTGACTTTTGAATGTCTTCTTTTAAATGTGTTTTATTGTGTGTCTGTTATTTTCAAAAGAAACTAAACTATACATAGACAAGAATACACACATAACACCCAGATGCCCAGACACAGACACACACACACACACACACACACACACACACAGTGTTGTCGAATAGAATATTCTATGATGACAGAAATTGTTCTATGTCTGTACTATTCAATTCTGGTAGCCATTAGCCACAGATGGCTATAAAGCACTTAAAATGTGGCCAGTGTGACTGAGAAACTGATTTTTCATTTGTTTAATTTTAATTGAAATATCAACAGGCTAAAGAAGTTTTTGCCCAGGAGTAAGAGGGGGACAGGACTTCTCACCCAGAACTCCTTTCTCCAGGGTTAAGACAATAGCTAAGTCCACCCTCTGGGGGAAGGGAAGGGGAACAATAAAGGGGATACTCCTGACTGCCCTGAACATCGACCCGAAGGAGACTGTTTTAAACCACAAGTGATTGTTTGGTGGCTTTATAGGGGCAGGCAAATGGAAACAGGGGCTTGAGAGTATGGGGAATTAAGCTCCATTTCTGCACATCTGAGTCATAATGCGCAAATTTTAAATTCACTGCATGAGCAAACCTCAGGCCCTTTGGGGCTTTTTCCCTGCTGAATTGTTCTTATAGGGTTGTGCAGTCCTGTGTATGAGTCTTTGGTTATGTGCTCCGCTGCTTTCTAATTCTGCACATCTGAAAGTGTGGATCTCATCAGGGAGTTCTCCATATAGGCAACTGGATTCATTGAAACTGCTCAGGAAGTACAGAAGGCTTCCTGACTACCCCCGTCAGCATCCCGCAGCCAGGGTTCTACGAGGAAGCAGATGTGGTGTGAAGAACATGGGCTCTGGCACCAGGCTGCCTAGGTTCACATTCCAGCTGTGCCATTTATTAGCTGCATGACCTTGGGCAAGCATTGAAGGGCTCTGTGCCTCCATTTCTTTATCTGTAAAATGGAGGTGATTAATAATAGTGTCCACTTCATAGGGTGAATATGTTTAACAGTACCCAGCACAGTGAATACCATATCAGTATTTATTGTTGATATGGTTGTTTTAGGTTCAGCTCCACTTTGGTCTCAAGGGCCAATTGTGTTTCTAGGAAAGGCAGGGAGATTTAAGGAACACTATCTTTTCTTTCAGCAACTGCACTGTGAGAGCTTTAAAGCAAGTCCTGGCCTACACAGCAGGGTGCTTACCTAGTTCCTGGAGGCTTATCCTGGGTGCTCAGACACCATGAGGCAGTCTCCAGCTGCAGTAAGTCTTTTTCAGGCCTGACCCCTGTCTGACTGCTGGTGGCCCACGCCAAACTCTTAGGATGCTCAAAACACCTGCATACACTTCTGCTGTCGAATTCTAAAAGCTTGGTCCACCTGCCCCACTCTGGTGGGTTTGTCCATTTCCTAGGTTCCAACATCTTGGTTGTCTGCTCCCTCTGGCCTCTCAGCATGTTTCCTTTTTATTTTAAACAGGCATTATTTAGGGGGTCTCCAATGTGCCAGACACTGTGCTAAATGCTGGAGATACAGATTTTCATAATTTTTGGAGTCTCCAAAAATGGTTGCTAATTTGCACTGTAAGGATGAAGCACAGAGTGTCACCACTCCCTTGGTAGCTACTTTACCTTTAGAGAGACATACCTCAATAGCCTTGGGTGGGAAGGAAAAAGGAAGCTAAAATTCAAAGAGCTGACATCATCAGGACTTCTATCTCTTATTTCACATTTGTCCTGCTTCCTGACTTCATCCACCTACCCTTTGCAAAGGATGGTGTGTGGTCAGCATGAGATGAATGGAATCCCGAATCTTATCTACAGCAATCCACCAAAATGGGAATGGTATGGTGTATTGGAACTCCCAAATTTTGAGATGTATATGTAACTCCCCAGTTTTGCAATGTGTATGTAAAATCTTGAATTTATACATTACATCCTTGTTTCAGATCTAAGACTCTGCTTGTTCGTGGTCCGATCAGTTACTCAAAAATTTACAGAGAGAATCATGAAGACACACACCCACAAACATGCCTTTTTGGTTTATTTGCTTTTACAAATATAAACAGTTTAACCTGGGCATTATTTACCAGGTACTGTCTTTGAGGAAAGAGATGTTGGTTCAAAAAATTTACTGGCTCCAGAAGTTCAGTCCCCACTGGAGAAAGCCAAGAGGGCAGTGGTGGAAGCTTCAAGGTTGGGAGGTGATTGTGGGTGAAGGAAAATGTAAACTCTAGTGGATATTACACTACTAAGACATGCCAGTTCTTGGAACAGAGCAGAGAAACAAACAGAAGGGATAAGAACAAAAGGAAAAAAACCCAACCCTGCTTGTTAATATGTATATTTTACATGGCATCTTTGAAGATGAAGCTACTGCTTACATTGCTTTACTCCAATTCACTGAGTTTTACAAGACCACAGGGGGACGTGTTCCAGTTTGAACAAGCTGAAAATGTCTTAAAGCTGACAGAATAATGAGTATTTTTTCTTTGTTTAATATTTTTGATACAGATCGGATAACTGTGGTTTCTGTCATTTCTATCCAATATGCCTTTTGCTGTTTTTCAGCTGTATTTCTTTGACTTACTAGAACATTTAATTTCTTGCATGTATAAAAAGAAAGCCAAATAAAGGCAATTATTTCAAGTTATTATTAAAAAATTTCCAAAATCATGCATTGAATATTTGATTCTCGGGCTAGCTAGTTAATGTTAAAACTGATGGTTCTGATGGAATAGTTTTTCTCTTTCTTTTTTACTTTGTTCTAGCTGAATTTCTCTTCTTGATTTGAAGATTAAACTGTCACTGATATTTGGTCTTCCACACCTGGATAGTCAGAAGGGGACAGAGGGAAATCTTTTCAGGACAAAGGTGTGTCTAGATAAGCCCATCTGGGATTGGATTTGAAATGGGTAGCTGATATGGTTTGGCTCTGTATCCCCTGCAAATCTCATCTCGAATTGTAATCCCCAACTCTCGAGGGCAGGACCTGGTGGGAGGTGATTGGATCATGGGGGTGGTTCCCCAGTGCTGTCTGATTATAGTGAGGGAGTTCTCACAAGATCTGATGATTTTAAAAGTGGCAGTTTCCCCTGTGCTTTTTCTCTCTCCCGTGCCTTGTGAAGAAGGTGCCTGCTTCTCCTTCACTTTCAGCCACAGGCATGTACCACCATGCCTGGCTAACTTTTGTATTTTTCGCAGAGATGGGGTCTCACCATGTTGCCCAGGCTGGTCTCAAACTCCTGAGTTAAAGTGATCCTCCCACCTCAGCTTCCTGAAGTGTTAGGACTCCAGACATGAGCCACTGTGCTTGGCCTAGGGTGGAGCTTTGATGAATGGGATTAGAGCTCTAAAAAAAAGGGACCCATGAGAGTTCTGTATAGCCCTCTTTCCTCCAAGTAAGGATACAATGAGAAGTCAGCAGCTGCAACCCGAAGCGGCCCCCCACCACAATCTGACCATGCTGGAACCCTGATGGTGGGTGCTCCAGCCTCCAGGACTGTGAGGAATACATGTCTGTTGTTTATAAGCCACTTAGTTTGTGGTGCTTTCTTCTAGAAGTCCTAACTGACAAAGACAAGTGCTATTTTGCCCTTCTTTGTAATTTAAAAAGAAGTTCATCTGTCTCACTTCATTTTTACTGGTCAGGAGTATTTGCTTCAATTTTGCAGATGAGGACAGGGAAGTTAGAATATATTCTAGAATCTGTTGTCCTTTCCACATCTCTGGGTGCAAGAACACATGTGCCAGGCCTTGTACCTTGTACTCGTCTAGGAGCATCAAACCAGGAGAGAGGCAAGAGGGTCTCTGCCCTAGGCCTGGCCCTCACCTGCATCCTCTGGAGCTTCCTGTGCAGTCTCATTTGGCTTCTCTGTCCCTGCTATTGCTTTCTGCTTCTGTTGCTTGCCTGTGAGTCAAGACCTATTGCAGCTCTGCTGGTTGCCTCCTGTGTAGGCATCGATATTCCACACTTGTCAAGTGTCAAGTCTTCATTCCTATTCTTCCCATCTCGTTAGGCTTTATTCTGTTTCCTTTATCATTGTTTGCTGGTTGCAACAGCAGCTTTCAGCCCAGCTGTGCTCTGTGTCATTTCAGGGGCGTGATGAGGTAGATTGCAGGGAAAAGAAAACTAACTCAGAGACTGGGACTCTGGTCTCACTGGCTGTGTGGTCCTGAGAGTTCATTTTTTTTTTTTTCTCTCTGTGCCCCATTCTTTTATTGTTAGAATAGGTTTACTGAGTTTCTCGCTGGTACTAATATGTTCTGGCTCAAATGTGATGTTTGTGGAAAGTTAGAGGCTCACCTCCTCAGTTTTCTGGGTATGCCTATTTTGTTGCTTAGAACAGGTAATGCTAAGGATAGTTAGGAGCTTTATATATATATTTTTTTCTGACAGAAAGAGAGAAATTGCATTTCTCTAAAATATTGACACACCCAAGGGATGCTGCACTTATTTGTGCCGCCATCTGCCCTCAATGGAGCACAACAGAAGTGAGAAGTCCCCAAAATACAGTGCAGCGTCCAGTGCCTAAAGCAAAAGTTAAATAAAAAACACCCCACAAAGCCAATTCCACAAGCTCAAACTCGGTTGTGAAGAAGAAAAAGCTAGGAGACAGGGTCAACTCTATGGGGAATATTATTACCTTTTTTTCATTTTTCTTTTTTAAATGTAAAAGCTCTGAAAAGCAGAGTTCTATTTTTTCACCTGGAGGATAGCAGAAAGACTGGACAATAAACCCTTTGGGTGTTATAAATGTGTAAATAGGGCACAAAAATTCTGTATAAAATGTTGACAATGTTTCCTTGAGGTTGCAATCCTGATTTGGATTTTTGTCACTCATTCTCCACTCTGTACTCTCATTCTTGTGAAAGAGGGTAGGAATGTCCTATTTTCTCAAGCTTTTACCTTGTATATGTTTACAAGTTTTTCCCTGGAATCCCAAAGTCAACACTTTTACACTTTTTAAAAAATTCTGTTTTATAATTTTTTATTTCCATACGTTTTTGGGGAGCAGGTGGTATTCAGTTACATGAGTAAGTTCTTTAGCGGTGATGCCTGAGATTTTCGTGCACCCATCACATGAACAGTATGTACTGAACCCAATTTGTGGTCTTTTATCCCTCACCCCCCTCCCACTCTTTCCCCCAAGTCTCCAAAGTCCACTATATCATTCTTATGCCTTTACATCCTCATAGCTTAGCTCCCACTTATGAGTGAGAACATACAATGTTTGGTTTTCCATTCCTGAGTTACTTCACTTAGAATAACAGTCTCCAGTTCCACCCAGGTTGCAGTGAATGCCATTAATTCATTCCTTTTCATGGCTGAGTAGTAGTCCATTGCATGTATATATACCACAATTTCTTTATCCACTTATTGATTGATGTGCATTTGGACTGATTCCATATTTTTACAACTGTGAATTGTGGTCCCATAAACATTCATGTGCAAGTATCTTTTTAGTATAATGACTTCTTTTCCTCTGGGTAGATACACAGTAGTAGGATTGCTGGATCAAATGGTAGTTCTACTTTTAGTTCTTTAAGCAATCTCCACACTGTTTTCCATAATGGCTGTACTAGCTTACATTCCCGCCAGCAGTATAGAACTCTTCCCTTTGCAATGCATCCATGCTAACATCTATTATTTTTTGATTTTTTAATTATAGCCACTCTGGCAGGAGTAAGGTAGTATCTCATTGTGGTTTTGATTTGCATTTCCTTGATCATTAGTGACTCAACACTATTTCTTTTTTGCTTCTTGCTGAGTTCCCTTTTGTCTCTACCGCTAAGTTCTGACCTGCTCCCATCATCGTCCTCCCAGAGACAGATATACGCACCTGGAACTAGTCCCAAAGTCAGGTCTCATTTAGAAAGACAAGGGGTTAACTTTATTGTTGTTAATACTTTGAAGGTGTCCTGAATGTCTCCCACAGTAGAATCATAAGTATGAATCTATCAATCATATCAAATAGGGAATATTTCCTTTCTCTTTATGGAGTATTGGAGTCTGAGATACTCCAAAGAATAAATAGTGGTTGAAGGAGAGGAGATATTGATATACTAATAACTGCTTTTGAACAAATGCATAGAAGGGGTGTCTTCATTTATTTATAATTTTCTTTCTTCCGGAATAATTTCAGGCAGTTTTCAATAAGGCTGATATATACAATGTTCGTGTCTTTTCAACTTGCCTAGTGCGGTGCTCCTAATGGCAGAGGAGAATAGGTGGACACTGTTCTCAGGAGGCTTTGAGGGGAGAACCCAGAATGATTAAATTTTGCCTTCCAATTCGCAATATTCAAAGGAATATTAAGATGTTTTAAATTACCTAGCTTTGAATACATTGGAGTTGCCAGACATATGAGCAACCTTTAACCTGTGGTTTCCTGGATCCCACAGCACACCATGGCACAACCTGGGCACATGTGTACTTCAGTGTGAGAAGCATGGCCACAGAACTTTCAAATAGATGTAAAAGGCAGGAGTCAGACACTTTAAAAAGGGGAGACAAAATTCCTAAAGACAAAATTAACCTCTGAGCTCACTATCAGCAAAGACAAAACATTAGTTCTCAAATTATACTTAAATAAATCAAGTCTAAGACTTTGCACGCAAATTCATTTTCTCTTTTGATGAAGTATAATCAGGGAAAAACATGGTTGAGTCGCTCAGTATAGATTTTCTAGTACTCTTTATAATCGGTGGCTCTGAATATCTGTTGACTATCTATCTGCTTTTTGACCCAGGTATGACAAGCTGGCTGTTCACTTTCATTTTCTGAGTATGTTCTGGTAGTTTTCATGCTTTCTTACACATTAGAATCACCTGGAGAGTTAAGAAAAATTAGACATCTAGGGTGCACCTGGTGCCAATTAAATCAGAATCTCTGGAGGTCGGAGAGGAATTAGGAACCAGCCATCAGCATTAAAAAAAAATTTTATAGGAGATTACAATATGCAGCTAAGTTTGAGATCCAGTGTAACACTGTTCTGTAACAGACCAATGGTTCTCAAACTTGAGCATGTGTAAGAATCACCTGGAAGGCTTGTTGAACTACAGATTCTGGGTTCTACCTTCAAGATTTTCTGGAGGCTTGAGATTGTGCTCAAGAATTTGTACTTCTCACAAGTTCCCAGGTGATGCTGATGTTACTGACCTGGGGATTATAGTTGGAGAAACATCATTTTAGAGTTTCAGATATGTTATTACTACTAGAATGGATGGGATGGAAATATTCAGGCTATAAAGATGAATTTGGGTTAGATGGTAAAACAAAGTGATGTAACAGGGCTTGGGAAAGATTTGTAGAACGATGCTCTTCTGCTACAATGGCCATGTTTAAATTCAATTGACAACATGTTTTGTTTCAGTTGGATTTAGCCCAGGTCTTGGACACCCAGCCTATTTCCTATTGGTTGAAACTGTTTCATAAATTCAAATGAAGGAAAAACCTCAGTCTACAGCTTGCTGCTTAGCACAGGTGTCCTGTGAGATGTCATGGTGCCCCATGAATGTTGCTTCAGTACTCTCTCTGTTTGTCAGCTACAGTGGATGTGATGGAAGCCTTCAAAGGAGTGATAAATGTCCTTTCTCTAGGACTACAGCTTTTTCTTTATTGGGCTTAACAGTTCCCAGTCAGGTTGGCCAGCTCCTGTTTCCGCTTAGTGCGTAGTTTCTTTTTTCTTCTATTATAAATATTATCTGCACAACTCTCTTAGCTTTACTAGTCCCATTAAAGTGTCATTAGGTTTCCCATTAGCAGCTACTGTTGACGGTTTCCCGCAGAGGCCTCAGCGTGTGGGCCTTCTTGCTATGAATTTGAGCTGGGGGAGAACAAGAGAAGAGGGAAGTGTGGAGACTCCACTAATATCTACCTTCCAACTTCAAAACACAAATGCTAGGCTGGAACCAAAGTCTTCATTTGTCAGGCAAGGTTGGGGGCAGGTAAAACAAAATTTGTGTATTTGTTCCCCAGTCCCCAAATAGCAACTTCGTTTACTTTCTTTGCTTCTTTTAGTATTTTTTTAAAATATAAAAACAAATCAACAACATCTCCAGTTCAATTTGAGTCACTTTTTACATCCCCTACCTTCTGTCAGTTACCAATACTCCATATAGTTTTCAGTCTGCTGCCGGTTTGCCTGCAGTGCTAGGTCTCTGATTAAACTGATTCAGGTATGGTGGACTAGACTGCCCATGTGTGAGGGGTAGAGTACCAGAACAAATGGGACATTTCTTTCACTCAATTTTTGCCCTTCTTATAAGAAATAATCTCTTGTACTAAATTCCCCACTATGTGGAATTTATTAAACACTCTATGAAGAATACGTATGATCAGTAAAATTTAAAGACACATGGAATCTAGGTACAGCTATGAAACTTGCTTATTAACTGCTTATACTGATTCATATCAGTCCTTTAAAAGTCCACAACTTTAAAGAAATAGTGTTATCACTTTAGAATTTGACATCAGAAGTCCCTTTAAATGGCCCTTCCCCAGACTGTAGGTGTCTTCAGTTTTTCTTTACCAAGATAATTCTCAAGGCTTAATCTGTCCTCAGTTAAGAAACAAAGTCATCTTCTGGAAGTCTTAGCTTCCTTTTCCTCAGATGCCCACTTTTTCTTTCTCATAGTTTGCAGGAAAAGAAAAACGATCCCAATTACACACACTAGCTCCATTTACCTGCTCTACTTCACCATGATTGTGCTTTTCCGATTAGGAGAAAATTTGCTTTCTTCGACTGCTTCTCAGATTTAGCTCTCTGCCCTTTCCAGCTGAAGAAGAGAGTCCTAATTTACACTGAATACATACATTTAGTCATTACCACTAAACGTTACAACTTTTTGTTGAGAATCTCCTGGAACTCTTCTGTCTGGCTTTTGGTACAGCCTAGCTTCTTTTATGGGGCTTCACTGAAGTTTGAGCCTATGTCAAAGCCTGTCACTGAGTATGACCATTCAGTTAGGATTGGGAGTGAATTTTTCCCACGAGGAGAGGTGGTTCTCTGGACTCTGGACCCACTGAATCGAGATCATGGGGATCTGGAAGGTTGAAAGTGGTACATTTGAGGCCAGGCATGGTGGCTCATGCCTGTAATCCCAGCACTTTGGGAGGCCGGGGCAGGTGGATCAAGAGGTCAGGAGTTGAAGACCAGCCTGACCAATATGGTGAAACACCGTCTCTACTAAAAATACAAAATTAGCTAGGCATGGTGGCACATGCCTGTAATCTCAGCTACCCGGGAGGCAGGCTGAGGCAGGAGAGTCGCTTGAACCTGGGAGGCGGAGATTGCAGTGAGCCAAGTCGTGCCACTGCACTCCAGCCTGGGTGACAGGGCGAGACTACATCTCAAATAAATAAATAAATAAATAAATAAATAAATAAATAAATAAATAAATGTGATACATTTGCTAGAGGGAGCAAGGCAGGGCCATATTTCCGTGTACTTTGCAATGGCAAGCTGTTTAACCCTTTGAGAAAATTATGTGTAGACCCAAAGGAAGCTTTTTAGAAGCTGAACTCCACTTACCAAGCTCCCTAGAACACCAGAGCTTGCTCTTTCCTCTGTAAAAAATGGGGCACTGTGAAAAACATGGCTGTGCTGCAGCCAAGCAGGCACAGGGCAGCAGGCATGGCCAAGGTAAACGGCCTAGATGACTCAGCGGGTTTGGGGTACAAGAGCACAGTCCCGTGTCTTATATAATCATAGCCATGTAGACATAACATAGAGAAGCTCACCACCTGTCTCTCAGCCACTGTTGTCTGTGTAGTGTATAGATGTAATACTGACCCTGTGAAGGGGCTGCTGAATAAAGTTGGGTCTCATCTACCTGCTGTCTCTTGAGTGTTCTTCCAGCTCCCTGCCCCACATCCACCCCCTCCCCTCAGCTCTCAGCTGGAAATGGAACCTGACCCTGAGCATGACATTTGGCATAGTCGTTGGCAGGATGAGGTGAGTGGGTCTTGAGCCCCTGGGGCTCCTGGGTTGGCTATGTGGCCGCAGCATGGGCTGTGGTAGGCAGTGGTAGAGGTGCTGCTTAGGTGGGCCCCAGTGTAAATGTGGGAGGCAGTGGACGGGTCTCCCACGAGTGTGGAGAAGGCACTGAAGCAGCTGGAAGCTCACAGCACCAAGAAGAAATGCACCTTCGCCGGCAGAGTTGGATAGGTGTTTCTGACCATACTACATGAAGCACATGCACAGTCTCCGTGGGACATGGTACAGGTAAGGGACCTGCAGGCACAAGTTGAGTGCCTGGGAGCCCAAATGCACAGCTTGGAGCCAAACCTGGGGTGAAGGACCTCCAGGTGCAAGCAGGGCACTTTAGAGGCTCAGATAAGCAGCCTGGAGCAGGCACTGGAAACAGCTCTCAACGCGACCTTGAGCCCGTCCTCCAGGCCGGATACTCCCGTTTGGTCTGATGCGGAGAAGAAGGAGGCTCCTCCGTGGTGGGCTCGCCCTGTGATCCGTCAGAAGTAGAACATGAGCAGCCGACGGGACCCCAGAGGAGAGCCCAGGGGCCTCCCACAGTGGTGGAATACGCCTCTTATGGTGTTTATACCCTCCATGAGTTGCGGAAATTAGGTAGGCAATGCAGGCAGCGCCCAGGGGAGCCCCTCCCAGCCCTGATGACTCTGTCTTTGGGATGAGGGGGCTGACCGCATTTCTTGCTCTGCCTCCGAGATGGAGAAACTGGCTTCTATCGCAACTCACCCCTCCCTTCGTCAGCGGCTGCAGTTGTGCCAAGGGTTGGCACACGGGCAAGGTGACCACATGTTAATCAAGTGGCTGATGGCAGCCATACAGACTGGCATGATGCCGGTGAGATACCAGAAACTGTGAGTAAATGGCAATCACACACAGATTCGGTGCAGGTGCTCCAGGAGATGGGTGTGCAGCTAAAGCAGACTTCCTGGTAGCCAAGCAGGCTATTTAGCAGGCACAAGCCCTATGGGTAGTGGGCCGGGGTGCCCATTTAAGCTAGATGTGCATGTGACCACAGATCGTTTCCGTTAGGGCCTGTGGTAGCACACGGAGCACCGGAGTACGTCAATAGGCTTTTGGTCCCAATTATGGAAGGGAGCTGAGCTCTGGTACTCCCTGATAAAGAAGCAGTTAGTAATAGCAGGATGGGTGGGTTCATGGATAACCACCCTGCAGGCTGGGAAAGCAGTTAGTAACTGTATATGCTGCCCTTCAGGCTCATAAAGAGTGTGGGAGGACAGGCTGCAGTCGTCATGCAGACCACTTATCCGATAGCAGGATGGGTGCGCTCATGGATAGCGATCGCCCGGCGCCGCCCTCCCTGGACAGGGACGGCGCCGACGTCCACCTTAGCGAAGTGGCATAGCAGGAATATTAATGGTAGGCTGTTGCTCTCTGTATTGTTGCTGTGACCTATGGGTCCGGGGTGCTGCCTTATGTGCACAGGTCCCCACCAAGAGGACCCCCTCCGCCTAGGGGGTGGAGTGTAAGGAGCATGACTATATTTCATCCTAGCAGGCATACGGTAACAGGTATAGGCTGAGGTAAACAGCCTAGATGACTCGGTGGGATTGGGGTGCAGGCACACAGTCCCATGTCTTATATAATCACGGCCATCTAGACATAACATAGAGAATCTCACCACCTGGCTCCCAGCCACTATTGTCTGTGGAGTGTATAAAGGTAACACCAACCCTGTGAAGGGGCTACTGAATAAAACCATGTCATCTACCTGCTGTCTCTCCAGTGTTCTTCCAGCTCCCTGCGGAACCCACCCACACCCCTCAGACCTCAGCTGGGGCTGGAACCTGACCCTGAGAATGACAGGCACTGTGTGAGTTGGGGCAATATCCCTGGCACTTCAACTCCTGTGGATGACATTTCCACCTCTCAAGAGTCAGGTGCATTTGTAGCAAACTTTTAAATGCCAGTTGTATTTGCTATTATAATTATATAATTTTAAAAAATATTATACAAATAGATGGGATGTTAATGCAAGAAAAAAGCATTTCTATGAAAGCTAAGCTTCTTTAGAAAGATTTAAATACAAGTTGTTAATATGAATTGTTATGAAATTAGGAGTGGACAAAACATCTGCAAAAAGTTAAAGAAGTCATAAAAGTCTAGGAGAATTCTGCATTAAGATTTTTTTTGTTTTATCTGAAGAAATCAGATGCTACATGATGGATGTGGTTTATACAAGAAAGATAATAGAAGACTCTTACCAACAGGCTCGTGGTAGAAGCAGTACCCTGGACTCCAGATTAATTCATTGGTGAATACATTTATACTTATAGGTTTAACTTTGAATAAAATTAAGGAACACTGACTGCCTTTTATGATTAAGCAACAACTGTCAATCCCTATTGCATTCACTATTGATGAAGCCCAAACGTGAGCTGGGTGTTTCTGCTCTTTCAGAATTACAGGACATTGTCCTTAAAGTTCCACACCAGGCCCAGGAATCTGAGAATTCCTGAAAGACTTACATGTTTGTGGTCACCTTTGGCTCTAACCTTCTGGTTCCCTGTATTTCAGTTTTTGCATTATCATTTGTCGTTTGTGTATTCTTTTTGTTCTCTGTCACTTAGCCCTGGCTGTGAACTCAGGTTTCCTTAATTTCTATGTGTTTAAAAAAAAAAAATCTTACCTAAAGCAGTTGCATATATGGTGGACTTGACTGAAGAGGGAGAAAGGGAAGGCTTTATATTGTAGGAACAAAAATAATTTCAAATTGAAAATCAGATATCCTTGTTCTTAAAAGTGCTTTGGCCACCTTGCTACGGGGAAGGGAATTTGACCATTAATCCCAACGTAGTACGCCAGCCATGCAGTATCTGCCTACTTTCTTTGAATTTTACTTGTTTTTTTTCTCTCTTCTGTTCTTCTTTCTATTCATGTTTATATCAAAGGCAGAGCTGTTTGTGTTTGGCTAATCCCTCCTCTTGGGTGGGATCTCACCTTCCTATTTGCCTCTACTCAGGTAGCTTATATATGGGATATGTATGTGTGTGTGGAGGGAGAGAGAGAGAGAGAGAGAGAGAGAGAGAGAGAGAGAGAATGTGTGTCAATAGGGTGACCATATCCTAGGAACTGGAACAATTTTGAAAGTTATAGTGGAGAGTATTAATAATTTCCCTCGGATACAAGTCAAAATTTTGAATTGTTCTGGATAAATTAGAATCTGCTATTTATCAAGGTATTTTTCTAACCATGGGCCATTTTCTCCATAAGGAGAATTGTGGTGTTAGCTGATAAAACTGTTTTCACCCCATTACATATATATATACTTCTCAAATCTTGTCAATTGCAAATAGCCAATTCCTTACCTCCTTAGGGGAATGTGTTGTTAACTGAAACAAAGCATGCTCTTTTACCTGCTATCACTGTTAACTGTTCTGTGTACTTTACCCTCTTCTAGCTCAGTTTTTCCATCTAGGAAATGGAGGTGATTGCCTGCTAAGGGACTTGAATGAAAAACATACACAATAAGACATTTTAAGGGGATTAAATTATAGAAATGTTTGTTTGTTTTAGATGATAGTAAGGATCAAAAGTCACAGGAACTGTGAGTGATGTGGAGCCACATCAGCCCTGATGGCTTTTCTGGGATTTGAGCCTCTGCGCGTCTTACTCGGTGCCCTTTTATTCTTGCTCCGTGACTCTACACCTGGTCCTTTGAAACAACTCTACCAATAGTCCTGGATCCTAACCTTCCACCTCCTTATTAGTTCAGTCCTGGGCCTCTACTCAGCAAATTCATCCAATCACCCTGAATTGTATGTAGTTGAGTCAGGTTATTGTGATGCTGATAAATCAAAACTAAATTGAAGCCATCAGCCTCATTTTCCTTACTCACCTTATTTCCAGATGTGCAAGTTAATGGGCTTGGATTGGCTGCTAACACCGACACTCATCAAAGAACATTTTCCCTAAGGACATTAACTGCAATTTATTGATTGGGTGGAGGCCTGAAGCATTTGGGGTGTGGAATTGTATTATGGCCTAAAAAAATGGTTGGAGATGAAATCTAAGCCTGCCACGGATGAGTCACCTTCTCAGTAAGGCCTTCTCTGATTATCTTATTTAAAATTGGAAAACCCACTCATCCCAGAGCCTCCTACCTTTTCTCCTGCTGTACTATAGACTTATTAAAAATGAAATAGAAGTTTTAAAAGACAATGGTTTTATAAAGAAAATTTGATCGTGAATCTTATTAAAAATTACTGTGTAGAAATTTTATTCTTGAAGGTAATAATGTTTTCAATTTCTGAAGCTTTTTACCCTGAATATAGTGATCACTCTCCAAAAACTCTGTTCAAACATATTGTTTAAAAATGCAGTGTTGGCCAGGCATGGTGTGCCTCTTGCCTGTAGTCCTAGCACTTTGGAAGGCTGAGGTGGGTAATTTGCTTGAGCCCATGAGTTTGAGACCAGCCTGAGCAATGTGGTGAAACCCATCTCTACAAAAACTAGCTTGGTATAGTGCACTCCTGTAGTCCCAGCTACTCGGGAGGCTAAGGCAAAAGAATCACCTGAGTCCGGGAGGCGGAGGTTGCAGTGAACCATGATTGTGCCATTGCACTCCAACCTGGGTGACAGAGTGAGACTTTGTCTTAAAAAAAAGTGCAGTGTCTGTGTTATTTAATGGAGAGTATTATATGTCTGTCTGGTTGAAGAGCTGACCTTCTGTTGCTGCACTTAGACTGTTGGAACTTTATGGATATGGCATTGGGCCTTCTTACCACTCAACTCTCTTTACTGGAAGCTAATTATATATTTGTTTCAATGTGTTTTTAAGACTTTTGTATTTTGATAGTATTATACATTTATTCTAAAATTATGATCTCCTCTAAGGATGCAGATGTAGATAAGTTAAGTCCTCAATTATTGGGAACCACAGGTAACTGAACAGGGTCAGTCAACATAATCTGGATCTTGGAAGCTAAGTCAAAGGAAACCAGAAACTAGAGGAGGCATTAAATAGAATTTTCCTCTAGTTATTGGATGAAAGGAAAGAATGAAATGCTCATCCCTTTTCTGTTTTCCTAGAAATTCAAGTAATCAGTTTCTTCCATCTAGGGCCCCAAACCACTTCTCAACTTATTAAAAAGTGACAAATTATATAAATATATCTTACCCACTTTCAAATATAACATATTTAAAATGCATTTGAGATACATAAGTGAATTATTCATTTACCAAAGAGCAGACTTTTACTAAAATAGTTCAGGATAAAAAGCAGCATATGCAATTATCTAATTGTCACCTACTTGCATTCTAACAACCATATGTACTCTCCCATTCACTTTCTATATTTCAGCCCTCAGGCTGAAAGGTCTCAAACAGTGTTTTGAGATTTGAGAATTCTGAGGTCTTTGATTAAATCCACACCTACTGGTGATCCAACTGCTGAGGTTCCATATCAGGAAGCTTCAGGAGAAGAAATTTACATGTTTGTACAGCCAGCACTTTCTAAAATTTTGGTAAAGTGCCAATCTAGTTATTTAGAATTTGCAAACTACAAATTAAGATATGTTTTTTAATAGCGCACACACTCACTGTCTCTTCCCCTCCCCCCGCCTTCTATTCAATTTTCTATTCTGTTTGGAATAGCTAGAATATTGTTTGGAATATTGCCTTAGATGCCTTATTTATTTAACAAATGTTAAAGGAAATCTAATGAATTAGGTAGTCAGTCAAAATTGGGGTGTTTTAAATAGATGCTCCCATTTCTTCAGATGTAGAGTCACAGGGTATTAAGTTGGAAGGAACCTTAAAGTTTCATCTCGACTAGCGCTTCTCACTCCTGGTTGCACATTAGACTCATCTGGAGCGCTTTTAGAAATACTCATGACCTAGACCAGTTGAAACCAAGCTTCTGGGGGATTGTGCCAATCATTTGCATAAAAACAAAATGAACTCTCAGATTTTACTGTGTAGCCAAGATTTAGAACCATGATCTAGGTAAACCCACTTGGTGCTCAAATCTCCCCTGCATTATTATGACTGGCCCAAATTTGGTTGTTCTTTGTTAGTTACCTCCAAGGAAAATGCTCACCCTCTCTAAAGAGCTCTATAGGAAGTTCTTCTTCATATGATACAAAGATATTTCCTTATACTTTCTATCCATTGCTCCTGGTTGTGTTACTTGAGACCACAAAGTGCAAAATCTAATATTTCCACATGGTAGTTCTTTGAAAATTTGAAGGCAATTTTCACTTATCCACTTTTTTAAAACCAAGTATTTACTGACTGCCTATTATTTACTGACTGCCTATTATAGGCCCAAGCCTGTAGTGGGACTCCAACACAAATAAGATATGGTCATTGTACACCCCAGGCTCACAGTCTTGTGGGGAACATGGAAAAAGCAATGATGACAGTACAGCTTAACAATACATTGGTGTCCCCTGCCTCCCTGCCCTGCACCAACTCCATTTTATTCTTCTCTACTGTAGGGCAGTGTAGCCCCAATTCCTTCACTTTGTCTCCATATGATATTGTTTTGAAGCCCTCTGTTTACCATAGTTTGAACTTACTTCAATTTTTCTGCATCCCTAATAAAATGTCACTCCCAGCATGGATTACAGGTATCAGATGTGGTCTGAATATACCAAAGAAGGGGACTGCTATCTATTTCCTTCTATTTCTAGATGATACATTGCTGGCTGGCTCATCATGAAGTGGTGGACAATTAAAGTCATTAGGACTTCTTGATATATCCAGGGTTACTTGTAATAAGCAAATCTATTTTTTGGGTGAACAGGAGGACAGGGAAGGCAAGGCTGATGTCAGAGCAAAGGGATGAAGGAATTTAACTTCCCTTTCCCTTGTCTGCCTTCTCTTTGGGCTTAGTTGTGGGTACCTAAAGTCACATGTAAACATTCTGAGAATTGACCCATTATGCTACTGATCCTGGAGGGCCATGGATGAGCCCATCCAAAGGTGGGCACATTTGCTAAGTGAAGTGGACCTGAAAGGGATACAGTGGTGAGTGTGAAACACTACATTCAAAATAGGAGCCAGTATTTGGTAAAACTCTTTATGCAACCAGATTTTCATGTGTCTGCTTATCAATGCTGGAAGAAATGGACTTTCCTGGTTCTGGTGTCCACTTCTGGATACAAACTGGCCTAGTCCATTTTTCAGCTCTTTTTTTAAAATCTGTGCTGTGATCTAGATGGGGGGTACATGCATTAATTTCCAGTATTACTTTATGGCTTTACGGGAACTCTTAAATTAGTGACCTCTTTGACCTTTTACACACTTTTTAATTTATTATTTTATTTTATTTTATTTTATTTTATTTTATTTTATTTTATTTGAGATGGAGTCTTGCTCTGTTGCCCAGGCTGCAGTGCAGTGGCACGATCTCGGCTCACAGAAAGCTCTGCCTCCCTGGTTCGTGCCATTCTCCTGCCTCAGCCTCCCGAGTAGCTGGGACTACAGGCGCCCGCCACCATGTCCGGCTAATCTTTTGTATTTTTAGTAGAGACGGGGTTTCACCGTGTTAGCCAGGGTGGTCTTGATCTCCTGACCTCGTGACCCCCCTGCCTCAGCCTCTCAAAGTGCTGGGAGACCTTTTACATACTTTAAGGTGTCAGTGTTGTTATGGACCAGTCGGAACCGCCATCAGTGGATGATTTCAATGTTTGCCGCAATCCACCCTCCCTTTATGTTTGCCAATTAGCATCCCAAGAAGGAATGCCACTATGTCTTTGAATTTTATACTGATATTTAATAAAATATTTCACAAATATTTGATAACAAAATAAGCTCTGCTCTGCTAGAAAAAAATGGGTACACTCAAAGGCCACAACATTACCACTAGAATCAGTAATATTCACTGAGGGTATGTGACGTAATTGGTTCAGGTGGGAACAAGTTGGAGTTCTAATCTGGGGGAGATTTGGGAAAGGCCCTTCATTGTTGGTGTTTCTTTAGTACCCCTTTAATAAGAACAAAATAGCACCATCCAGAAAGCCCTAGGAAAGCATGGTGAATGACCACACCTGAAAAGATGTGTGTTCTAGGTCAGCAAACATCCAGGACAGTCAGAGATGCTTTTGAACAGAGGGAAGGTAGAACCCATGCATCTGACTAAGATTGTAAGAAGAGTGAGGGAGGAACATTGTGTTTATTTATGCTATCCGAAGAGCCTTTAATTTGCTGCTGGACACACTGACCTGTTCAAGATGTTGGGGTTACATTTGCAGATATATATGTGGGTGATGCTTGAATATAGGCTTTTGTCTCCTGCTTAACTTGCTTACCTGTCATTCATGATAGAGCTTCCAGTGCTCAACTCTTTAAGGGGCAGACTTTCGCCAATACCAGTGGTCTGTTTGATCCTTACCATCCTTATCTTCTCTGCAGCATTTGACAACCTTAATGATGCCGATTGGAAAACCGCCTCCCTCGTGCTGTTTCACTACACCATCTTGGTTTGTCTTCTGTCCTTCCGGTCCATCCTTCTCTCACGTAACTCTCTCACCACCTCACCATGGACATTCCCTGAGACCCAGTACCTGGTTCTTGGACATTATTGTCTATGTATCTGTTTTCATTTGGACTTCTCAGTCATTACCACTTACGTGATATGTTTCAAAACATTATATTCAGCCCTAAACTGCAACATGCATGATCCATTATACATTTAAGTCAAATGTCATTGTAATTATTATTATCTTTACATATCTCCACCTGAACTTGCTTCTGTCAGCTTATTGTCCATCCTTGAAATCCAACATTTTGTTTTTCTTTTCTTTCCTGGTTTCTTTATGTTTTCAGTGGTATTCTTATTCTCCCAGCCATCCAAGTATTTTTGTTTTCTCCACCCCCACCAATCAACAAATACAATTATCTATTTTATTTCAGACACTGTGCTAGATTCTGGGTAGATTATGTACTAAGGGATATGGTCCCTACCTCAGTGGAGTTTGCATCCATGTGGAAGAGTTATATTATTAATTCTATCATCACAAAAATATAGCTTGCCACACACCTGAGACAAGGAATAAAGGAAAAGTACTGGGAGCCATGCAAATGTATAACAGGGGCCTGACCTAGACTGGAGGGGAGAGAAAGCTTCTCTGAGAAGGATGTTTGTCCTGAGATCTGATTGATGAATCAGGGCTAAGGAAGGACATTTTAGGGACAAAAATAGCATTCCTGAAAGTCTTGGGATGTGGGTTGTAGTGGGAGGAAACCTTACAGGTCAAAGTAACAAGGAAAACAACATAGGAAGAAAAGGGAAAGGAGATGGGCAAGAGTGGACCTAGAGACACTGGTCTGATCTGGAGACTGTAAGAATAATGCAAATAAGGGCAAGGGAGGTGGTTGTGGAGGTCGAGAGAAGATGTGGGTTCTCAGACACAAAGTCAAACCTCAGTATCACTATATTTGAACACATTTAGTATTCAACCAGCCAACACATTGCATTCAATGTTTCTGTATAATACCTACATTTATATTTTTCTTTCCATTCATGGTCTTGCCACTTAATTCCAGGGCTGTGGCTTCATGTCTAAATTATAGCGATCTCCTAGTAGGGTTTGCTTACTGAAAACTGCTGTTCCTCTACCCTTCAATTCCCCAATTTAATGAGGGCCTCATCCCACCCCAGGCTCTGCATCAGCACTGAGGAAACTGGCTTCTACTAGGATAAAACAGCATATATTTCTGTGTCATGTAAGGTTCCAAACACAAATAAGCTCCAGTGGTTGGTACACTTTAAAAATGTACACATTCCTAGGCTCAATATCCAGAGGTTTTGATTCAGCAATTTTTTTGGGGGTGTAACCCACAAATCTGTATTTGATGACACTCAGGTTTCTAAGGACCAGGCAGGTTTGGTTTGGTCTAAGGCATCACTTACTGCGGATTTCCCCCTGGAGTTAAGAGGGCAATACTTTTCCCAGTCTGTCTAGTCCCCATCTTCTATGTAACCTTCCCCAATCTTCTTCCTCCCCAAAGGAAAACACCCTTTCTCACTTAATTCTTTATTTGACTTCAAAGCCGTCTGTTTTGTGTTTTTTCTTCCCTCTGGGGAATTTCTGATGTCTTCTCCGCAGGACGGGCGTAGCCACCTCTGAAGGGATGTGCCATGCCATAGAGGACTGCTCCTGGCTGGCTGAGTGACAGGGAGGATTTCCTAAGATTCATTATAAAGCAAACCCTGTATTTTCAAAGATGAGGCATTGGATAGAGCATGAGAAGAAAGTCAGCAGCAAGAAAATAATCTATTTGAGAAAGCAGCCCTGTTTCATGTATCTACCAATTAGATTTGCTTCCTTTTGGTCTTTAGATTTAAAAAATAACTCAAATAAACATGACTGTGGCGCATCTGTTTTAATGCTTCTAATCTTCTGACTACTAGAGCAAAAAATTAGTATCTTCCTTCCTCCGTAAGAATAAAATCTTAGGTACCAATGGAAGAAGGGAAATGAAGAACAGCTGCAGTTTATTTCAGGGTAGGGAACATGCATTGGGGTGTGTGTGTGTGTGTGTGTGTGTGTGTGTGTATTCACATATCTATATGATTAGTATCAGTTTAATATTTTTATGGAACTATAGAAATAGATAATGTTAGATATGTGAAAAAATATCAAAATTGAATCCTTGACCTAATATACTTAACTTTCGTAGGCATAAGTGCATTATCAGATATCTATGAGCCAAAGAAATACAATGAAGGGAAGTTTACTTGGTGTCCAATTATAGATTCATTACTTTTTAATATTTTCTGATGTCTATTCTTAGAATCATGGGTCTTATCAGATGTCCTTTAATTTCATGTATTGTCAGTGTACTGACAAGTGATTATTGAGCTAGGGCAGGTAACAAGAGAACACCTATTTGCATTCCCTAATCTTGAATCACTGAAACCCGAATGAAGAGGAACGCAGATGAATTATAAATTTAAATTGGAGAGTGTCGGTTGTGTGTGTGTGTGTGTGGAAATGGGAGAGGAGGTGAAATTGAGAGGAGGAGGGAGAAGGACTTGTTTCCACTCATAGCACAGAGGAAGATAAATCAACACAGGAGATTAAAAAATGTAAAAAAGCTTTTCCCATTCGCCTCGCTTCCTTGTGGTGCCTTTGAATGTGTTTGGCAGCAGTGGTCCATGTCAGGCCACCTGTGCAGTTAGCAAATTGCTCATGGTATTTAAAGGGCTCCTTTATTAGTCTCCTCAAGCAGCCCTTTGGGAAATTGGATGCTTGCTTTGGAAGGTCCACTGTATTTTTACTTTTCTTGAGGCATTATGGTATTTTATTTAATGGTTAATAGGTATTTTATTTATCCTCAGAAAGAACAGACCATAAGCTTCTGTAAGGAAAAGCCTGTCTGCCTTACTTTTGTGTCTTATACAAGGCGTTGTGCAATGGTAGACAGGGTCTGTAAGTTTTGCAGTTCCAGGAGCACTAGCCACACTGTTGTGCTAGTGGGGAGAGCCTAATATGAGATACATTGTGAGGGGTACCCCTGAAGTTGTGCAACACAGCAGTAGCACTTAATAAAAATAAATTAAAATTTATGAATGAACAAATAGGTTATTGAATGAGTATCTTTCTTTTCATTTTTTTCAGAGGCTGTTTAGTGTAGTTTTATATTCAGTCCAAGTGAAATAGAAATATATGAACTATGGATTGAGAGAGACTTGGGTTCAATCTTGATACCCTCATGTACTTATTGTGTGATTTAGACAAATTATCTAATTTCTTTAAACCTCAGTTTGCTATCTGTAAAATAGGTAGAGTAATACCTGCCCTATAGAATTGGAAAGATAATTTTATTTGTCTCATATATATATATTTGTATGTCACCTGACAGTCTTTGGCACACAGTAGATATTGAATATTAATAATGATAATTATGATTCTGTGTCTTTCAATCCAACTTTAGTTACATTAGTAACAGTGAATGGAGAAATTAGAGCATGAACATAGGATTAGTTCAAACCTGTCTCAACTAACAGCAGGGACTGGATCTCCCAGTCATACGCATAGTTTGAAGGACAGAAATAAACACTGTTTTGAATGCATAGATTATAAATTATCTGAGTCTATATTTCTTTTCTGAAAATATAAAAAATAGTTGAGAATGACTGATTCTACACTGTGCAATGTAAAGGACATGCATTTCATCATATATTAGCTTTAATGCATGGTTATACAACCAACAAGAAATTATGCATTATGGGTTTTTGATATTAACTCCTGGGTGCCACACACAAGTAGGGCAGAGAGAATGGACTCTATTCTGGCTGGCACAGATTCCTCCTCTAGGTTTTGTGAATCTCCAACCACGTTCTACTTTCTTAGTTCTACTATAATAAATTCTTATCAAGTCTGCAGCCTGTCCTGCAGAATTTACCATAGTTATTCTTTTTTATTATTATTGCCTCATTCTTACTGCTTTTTTTTGGTTATTTGTGCCTTTGCTCTTTCCATGTATTTATTAAGTGAATTAGCACATTTCTAAGGTTTGTTCACATTTAATGAGGTATTGGTATTTTGATGGCAGAAATGAAGAAGTGAGGCCCATGGGTAAGACTTTTATTGAACTTCAATGTATTTTATTTTCCAAGATGTGTAATTCGCAAAGCCATAACATATTGTGTAACACAAAGTGATACGTGTCCCTACAGTATCTGATATTGTTATGGTTGAAAATATAACGCTGTTAAGGAAAGTTCCTTAGACAAACTAACCATATTTTAATCTTAAAGAGCCAAGTTTATTTAATAGAAAAAGAAAAAATATCCCATCATCCGTAAAACACTTCAAATGTGTTAAACATGATTAGAAATACAAAACTGAAATGGAAATGCCTCTGGATTAATTTGATTAAATAATCTTAGTCAAGATTCTTTTGGTGGAAAATAACAAAAACCTATTCATACTGACTGGCACAGAGAGTGGGAGTTTATTAATAAGGACCCATGGGTGTCTCAGAGTTCCCAAGGGCAGAAAATGGGATTGCAACCTGAAGCTAACAACCCACCCAAACCTAGGCATAAGCACGTTTTAAACCTCAAGATTTCCTCTACTTTAGTTTTCTCTCTCTGCAGTCATTGTTTGAACTTCTTTCTGCCCAGCTGAAGATGGCTTTCTCTAAGGCAAACTCAGTTCGTGAGCTCAAACGAAGAGCTCAGACTACCTGGCATCTCTGAGTCCCAAGGGCAGATACCTAGGAGAAAGAATATGATTCGCCTAGGATGCAGGAGTCCTGTGGTGAAGACATGGCTGCCTGGATGCCCGATTTGGGGTGGAATGGGATGGGGCAGGGAAGAGAGATTCCATCTTTTTGATCCTCTTGTAGTGCCACCGCATAAAGCCAGTTTCATGTGAGCACAAAACAGTTGAAACTGAAGTATTTTATGGCATTCACTTACTGTTAAAACACTGTATCTATATTTGTACAGCAAAGTGACCGATTAAGGAAACTTCTTGAAGAATTTAAGTTCTAATCATTTTTACCTGAAATTATGGAGGGGTTGTGTATAATTGAGTTTATATTTATTTTGCTTTCTTTGGGGGTGAATTACATTGTGTCTAATCATAATTTCAAGATCATGATAGTGGTATCCTTTATATGATTCCTGAAAAATGTTTATTGTTTCTCTGATACTTCCCTTTTCTCATGTTTATCTTTTCCTTTGCTCCATTTTCTCCTGTATTCCACTCTTAGCGTATTCTTTCTCTCTCTTCCCCTGTTTTTATTCCCATTTTCTTTCTCCCAAGGAATGAAAAGATGTGTGTGGGTGTTGTAACAAGAGGAAGAGAGGAAAAATTGAGCAATGACAAGTTTGAGAGTAGCAAAATTATTTTAGTAACTCACTATCTTAGGAGGATACATATTGATGTGTAATTTATACACAAATGCAAATAGTCATGTAAATCGAGTGTGTATTTTAGTTCTTAGAAAATGACTGCCCACACGTTGCTGTGCAGTCCTGCCCTATACTTCAGCCCCAGAAGGCCAATTTGGAGTCGATAAGAGTTAGAATTAAGGAGGGTCTGGTGTAATTGTAAGATGAAATGCATGGTCCTTATATTCCCATAAAATGACCAAGGCATGTGGAAGGGTTGAAAGGAGAGTAAAGAGGAGAATAAATCGAAGAAAAGAGCAGACAAAAAGACAGCTGGGGTGATAAGGGGAGGGCAAGAGAAGGGAAGGAGGGGGCTCTGAGCAGGTGATGGGTCCTGGGCAGGCATTATATAAATGGTCATCTGGAGCACATTTACTTAGTCAGAAAAAGGGCCACTGCTGGCCCATCCGGTATCTTTGTGTGATTTAGGAAAAGACAGCCATTTGCAGTTATGTCGCTGCATGAGTGCATCCCTTGACTGGGTTGGGCACATCTGTGCAGGACAAACTTACAGAATCTTATGCAGCATCCTTGAGGGGTGAGAGAGAAGTGAGAACTGGGAACTCAGGGTGAAAATCTAAGGTTTGCAAAGAGCCTTTCCCTAGCTCATGACCCCTTTCTCTAGCTCGTGGCTGTGTGAGTCACAGTTACACTTTGGGGTATTATTGCTTGCAAACTTGGGGCAGGGAGAATAAAGGGAAGACTGATCAGAAGAGAGAAGGGATAGAGTGTGGGCCATATCTCCACGTGAAGGTGGTATAGGAACATATGTGACTGATGGCAGAAGGAAATCTTCAGGTGGAGAAGGCCAAGAGTATCTATTAATATTTTCTTTCTGCATTAGGCATTGGTAGGTGACCAACTTCACTGACTAGGAGACCTCCTGCCTCTATTTCACCCCTTGGTGGAAGAGGAAAAGCACTGAGATGGGCCAAGACAAGCTTCTGTGCTAGGCAGTTACTCAGTTAGTAAGTGAGAGAGATGGAATTTGAATGAGGCCTGGCTGGCTGTAAAGCCCATGCATTGTACATTCCGCCTCATTACCTTTATTACTGCTTCTGCCCTTCCTGAGGGCAATGCTGATAGCTTCCAGTTTTCAGCTAATGTGTTGCACACTCATGACAAACATGCAGCTCCTATTTCCAGAGTAGCCATGGAGAAGAAAAGTTGTTGCACCAAATGTTAAGGTGTACAAATTGTTGTAGGGGACAAGACCCATGAAGCAGGTCTTCAGATTTTCTGAAACAAAAATTGTGACAGAAGATCTAACAAAAAAGGTTTGTGCGGCTTCATGCTGTGAATCAGACTGGGATACATAGATAGAAGATGAAACATTCAAACTTCAGAGACTTTGAAGGTTTAGAGAACAATAGAACAGAGTGTTTAAAATAAAATGTGTCCCAGAAAATCCTGGATGTAAGTTCATGCTACCTATGAAAACCCACATAGTTGGTATACCATCTCTGACAGGTCCTACAGGGGCAGCCAAAAAGTCATTTGGAATGAGTAGCACATCTTGCACTAACATATACATGCTAAGGAACTACTTCAAACAATTGAGATAAGACATTAGCTTAGGAGTATAAGAAAAGAAGGGACCGGTGCAATGGCTCACGCCTGCAATCCCAGCACTTTGGGAGGCCGAGGCGGGCTGATCACTTGAGGTCAGGAGTTCGAGATCAGGCTGGCCAACACGGCAAAACCCCATCTCTACTGAAAAAATACAAAAATTAGCCAGGCGTGATGGTGCATGCCTATAATCCCAGCTACTCGGGAGGCTGATGCAAGAGAATCTCTTGAACCGGGGAGGTGGAGTTTGCAGTGAGCAGAGATTGCGCCACTGCACTCAAGCCTGGGTGACAGAGTGAGACTCTGTCTCAGAAAAATAAATAAATAAATAAATAAATAAAATTTTTAAAAAAGGAAAGAAAAGAAAAGAGGGGCTAGTATTTGGAAGAATTAATAGACAGATCTTTGAGGGACCAATTTTGTCAAAGAGGCATAGAGGAACAGGAGACAACTCAATGATAAGTATAGGCAAAACCATAAAGGGGAAAAAGAAACCAAGATAGTGAGCTACACATAAAAGAAAGTAGTTTCTCCTTTCTCCTGGTAATATGAGAGATGACTTTCTGAGTGATGTGTGCTGCCTTGACATTGAGGCACTTGCAGTTTTTGAGCATGCAGTGATCTCCGCCACCTCTGTACTTCAATGCATAGTTTCTCCTACCTGGAATGCTGTTTTCCATCCTTGCCTTACTGTAGAACATCTATTCTTCTTGAAATCCCAGTTTAAGTATCTTCTCCTCATTGATGCCCTTACTGATTTGCTCTTTCCAACTCCCACCACAGCAGAGTGGATCACTCGACAGCTTAACAACAAATATTTGTTGTGTGTCTGATGTAAGTGGGGCTCTGAGCTAGACACTGGAGATGAAACAAACCCAGTTTCTGCTCTTGTGAAGCTTTCCCCACATGGTGCCACTACTAAGCCTTAAAAAAGATACATTCTACCATTATTTATGTAATACTTACACATTGTTTTGAAATTATTTATGTGCTTGTATCCCCTATTAGACTGTGAATCCTTGAGGGCAAGCACTGTCTTAATCCAGTTTTTATCTTCAATACTTAGCAGATTGCCTGGAATATAACAGTAACTAAACATATGTATATATAATGAATGAATCTTCTTTGCATGTTTACCTTTTGTAAATTTTCAAACCTTAAGCATGTACTCATTCATCCTTCATCTTCCAGCGCTTCCATTTTCATATAGAAGAGTCTCCAGGGGGAATCATCTAGTACCTTCTACAGACTTTTATTTTTAGATTTACTATCTATCTTGACGTGATCAACCAAACTGTGGTAGAATGATTGTGGCAGGTGGCATTAAAATGAGTTTGTTTTATTTTACATGGCCATTATCTGAAACTTCAAACATACAAAAATATGCATTATTGGGAATTGTTTTAATTTTTCATCACACTATTATCTAGCAAGTTCTTCTAGTACATTTGAAACATGATTCAGTTTACAGAACATTGATTTACAAATAGCTTTATCAGCAATATATCTATTGTTTGAAATATACAACAGCAATATATGGGAGAAGGATGAATGATAAGTTAATTAAGAAGAGGGAACATAAAGCTTTAATCAATAGGCATAACAAATAAAATGTACTTTAGACTAACATTATGGCCAGGTAAATGGTGGGGAAAGGGACAGATGAAAATGGATGGGCATGTGCGTTAAGGGGTGGGATGAAGTGATACCCAGGGGAAAAGCAAAGATGAAGAAAAGGGATGGCAGGGAATGAGAGAGAGTTAGATGTGTGGGTTGACAGCAGCAAGGGAGGACATTCAGAGATGGGAAATACAAAGCCATCACACCTCAGAGAAAGCAGAAGCAACGCAGGTATGTGGAAGGACCCAGCCATTGCCAGGCAAGGGCCAGTGAAGGTCACAAGTTTAGGAGAGCCATAAAGAGCTGGGGAGCCATGAGAAAGGAGGGCAGACAGGTAGCAGATGGCACCAGGATGACCTTGGTTCCTGGCCAAAATCTGTCCTAACTAGATACTACACACACGAAGTTATTGATGGAATTGGAAAATTAGTAAGAAACATCAATAATTGTGCCTTTGTGCTTGTATTTCTTTAATTTTTTTTTTTTTTTTTTAAGGCAGAGTCTTGCTCTGTCGCCCAGGCTGGCTTGCGGTATCATGATCTAGGCTCACTGTAACCTCTGCTTCCTGGGTTCAAATGATTATCCTAGTGATTCTCCTGCCTCAGCCTCTCGAGTAGCTGGGATTACAGGCACCTACCACCATGCTGGGCTAATTTTTAAAATATTTTTAGTAGAGACAGGGTTTCACCATGTTGACAAGGCTGGTTTCAAACTCCTGACCTGATCTGCCTGCCTTGGCCTCCCAATGTGCTAGGATTACGGCTGTGAGCCACCATGCCCAGCCTATTTCTTTAATATTTTTACAAATCCTTTAAAAAATTACACTTAAGAAGAAAAGCACTGTGCAAATTACTACAGGAAATACTAGACAAGTTTTCAAAGAGTTTATAGAGGTAAGACAAATATATAAATAACCATAATAAAGATCAAATATATTTGTCAAGAACTCTCCATCCTGTTTCAATATATTATTTAACACATAAGCTATATTCAACATATTATTAAAGTAATCATAATAAAAATGTTTAAATCACACAGAGAGGCTACCCACCTACTGCACACAGGTAACTATCCTTTAAAAAATTAAGAGTCTTTATTTTTAGAGCAGTTTTAGGTTTACAGAAAAATTGAGCAGAAAGTACAAATAGTTCCCATATACCTCTATAACCACTTTTTAAATTTTTTGGTATTTAGTTGTTCTGATGTTCATCATTACAACCTTAAATGATCACTAATACTTTCTTTTCTTGATTTATTAATGCTAGATTGTATTTGTTGACTTCCTGACATGAAGGATAACCTATTTGTTTCAATTATATTTTCTCCCAGCCTCCCTTCTTTTTTTTCTTGTCTGAATTTTTGTTACATTCATATTTTTATTTGAATTTATACTTTATTCTGCAATGCAACTTTTCTTGCTTTGACTATATGATCATTTAAAAAATGTAAACCTCCAAACAGCATTTTATATGTTATGATTATGTGAAGATTATCCAGTCGTATCAAGCTTAGTGCCTGGTCATACAGAAGGAAATATAATCTGGTGTCACTAAACTATTGATGCTCAAAGAGAATATCTCAAGCGTCAAGGTCCACTGCATCATTGTTTAATGTCTTTTCAACTTTCTTCGATTCTTTTAGGTCATATTCAGCCACCACAGTCTTATATCTTATACTGTATTTTTATATCTCTTTTTAATTTTGTTTTATCAGTTTCTAGCATCATTTTTTTTTCCTACATGAGACATAAATTTTCCACATTCTACATGACCAAAAAATGCCTTATTTTGCTCACATTTGACTTAATGATTTGAGTATTGGTGGGTTTTAAGGATTAAAAATACTTTCTTACAATTTTAGAAACATTATTCAATTGTGTTCTAGTAGCCAGACTTGTTGATGAGAATGAATGTGACACTTTACTTCACTAAATACGTGTATTCTTTAAATTACCTAGAAAAGGGCCTGGCATGAAATAAGTGCTGTATTCATGATTGATAAGTAAAATCACGAAGACTTTTGTCTGATCTTTCTCTTATAGGTGATTACATATTTTCTGTTTGCAAACTTTTAGGATTTTTTTCTTTATCGTTGGAATTTTGAAATTTGGTCAAATTGTATTGGAAATCCTACTTGGCACTTGGTAGAAACTTCTAATCTTAAGATTCTTGTCTATCTCATGCTTTGGAAAATTTGTTTCATCATATTATATATATTTGAAGCAAAATTTTTTTTATGATGGCAATGGATGTGGGCTATATACACACAGAGAAAATGGACGTGGGATATATATACATATATATAAAATGTAGAGGGAAAAGTTAGGTGATATGGGGGCTAGAGTCAAGGAGTCCAGCATCTATTTAATAAAAACTCCCAAAATAACAGAGGCAATGGATGTGGGATATATATTTGATACATATTTGATATATTATTTGATTCACATATGCGTATGTACAAGTTTTGGTGTTTTTATTTATCAACCATGAATACAGCACTTGTTTCACACCAGGCCGTTTTCTAGGTATTTTAAAGAATAACTTACTTATTTAATACGTGTATATTACATCCACTGTCTCTGTTTTTTATTTTTGGAGCTTTTCAGATATCCTTCCTTGGAGCAAGACCCTTCTAATTTGAGCTGCCAAAAATAAAAAAAAAACAGAGACAATGGATATGGGATATATACATATCATATATGAGATACATATGCATATATGTACATAGCATATATATGATACATATGCATGTAAGTATATATCATATATATGTATATATCTCACATCCATTGTCTCCATCTTCTATTTTTGGAGCGTTTATTAAATAGATGTTGGACTCCTTGACTCCTCTATATCACCTAACTTTTCCCTCTACATTTTCCATTTTGTTTTGTCTTCTGGATCAACACCTGCGTTGTTTTATAGAAATGAAACTATGTGACTGCTGAGTATATTAATTAGATTTCTTAAAATTTCATTCTGTGTTTTCTGGACCTTGTAATACTTTTTTCTTCTTGAGTCAGTTATTTGGTTTAGTCACTGTGTTAAAGCTTCTTTCTCTAGTTCTTGCTCAAATGTCTAGTGAGTCCTGGTTATTGGTTAATACACATGTATGCATGAAGAGCTAGATTAATTAGTATTTATTCCTGGTGTG
This sequence comes from Mandrillus leucophaeus, assembly GCF_000951045.1. Taxonomy (NCBI): domain Eukaryota; kingdom Metazoa; phylum Chordata; class Mammalia; order Primates; family Cercopithecidae; genus Mandrillus; species Mandrillus leucophaeus. The sequence continues at coordinate 1,773,407 of NW_012103166.1, forward strand.
GTTTCTTATTTTGTTGGGCTGGTGTGTGCCTGCAGCACTTCCTCTCATGGGAGGGAAAGTAATTGGGTGGGTCACATGAAGGGCACTTTGAGGTAAAGCAGGCATTTGTCTCCAGTTGCCACAGCAGCTCAAGTCAGAAAGGGCTTACTCCAGGGAAGAATACCTGAATAAGAACTCTCTCCTCCTCTTATACTTCCTCTTCCTCCCTCCTCCTCCCTCCTCCTTTTCTTGTTCCAACTTTTCCTACTCACCATCCTCCTCCTTTCCTTTATGATTTGAGGTGGAGTATGGAAGTGCATGAACCTTTGCCCTCCTTCTCCCTCTGCCCCAAGCATCCACACATTGATCCTCAGTTAGACAATTGTCCATTTTGTTAAGGAGTAGTTGTAAAGCTTCCTCCAAGTAGACAAAAGTTTTGCTATTTGTATTCTGTATACCTGGAAGAGGAGTCAACATTTTCCTGGCTCAGTTGATCTAAAAAGAATTCTTCAGTGAACTTGTCTGATTGCCTCAGAGCCTATTTCTGCTCTTTGTTATTTATCGACACCAAGTTACTTGTCTTGTTTCCAGCTTCTCCTAAGAGAAACAACCCCTACTTCTGGTGTTTTGGGTGGTGATGCCCCTTCTATTTCATCTTTCTTCTGTCTTTCAGTATTTCTTCAAACTTTCTGATGCCCAAATTGCTCTCTTTCTTATGTGATATCCCTGTTATGATTTCACCCTTTAACCAATATCCTTTTAGTTATGTCACTGGGCACTTGGGTTGGAAAAGAGGTAGTTGCGTATGCTCGTTAGGTCTTCTTGAAATGGAAGCTTCTATTTAAAGGTACTATATGAATAGAAAAATCTTGCTAAGTATTGCCTCTCACTTGACTACACTAACGGGAAACAGTGCTTTCTAGACTTTTTTTTTTCCTTAAGAGGGGAATTAGCTGGTGACAAATTTGAATCCCGGCCAAATGCTTGAGGAAGAGGGAAGCTTCGTTATTAGTAGCCCTGGAAACCCAGATATCTACGAAAGTGTAGCCAACACAACTGTCACTTGTTCCTGACGGCTTCCATATCTTGCTGGAAAGTGTAACCACCATTTCTTCTACCACTTTGACTGCTGCTGCTCCGGGAATATGGAAGAGCATGAAGGATAAACAGTGTTATACTCTAAAGTGGGAATGGCTTATAAAGATATGAGGAGGAAGCATTCTTTATGAGGCCTTTTGAAAATGTCCTCCTTCCTTGTGACTGAGAGTAACATATCTCTCCTCCGAAAGTATTTAGCTATATGTGATGGAGAACAGGGATGCTCTTAAGATTCCGGAAGTTTTCAACACAGCAAACACTATTTCCAGTTTTTCTCAAAACCTTTTGATTACCAACTTGTGCTTGGAGCCATCCTGAAAAAAATCCAATTTGGTATATTTTATGGATTTTGTTATAGTGCTATTTATTCTCCATTTCTGATAGATAAAACCAGTGTTAAATAATGCAGGCTTTGCAGCTCTGAAACTCCAAAACAGACTGGGTCTGTGTGCTCTGCTTTCAGAGAATCAGAGGGTGGGCGAGGGATGGGCAGCTGTAAGCGCCAATTCACAGCCCTCCACTGTGCCGCAGGATGTACAGCTCGTGGATGCTAGCGCAAGCTGGCTTGGGAGTCAGGACACCTGGGGCTTCTGACTCAGCTCACAGGCTGTAGTAATTGGCTTGTGTCTCTGAGCAAGTCATTGAACCCCTCTGGACCTCAGTCTCCTCCTTCATAAAATGTTTAGAGTTTGCTACCACCTCCTCAGGCAACTTCATGCTGGGTGATCTCCAAGGTTTATTTTGAATATTCTGAGTCTCTTTTGATGAGACTGCCTTTAACAACACACCAAGCATTTCTGTAAGCAAAAAGAATACATGGAAATAGAATGCAGTGTTAGTCTGTTTAGGAAACAATATTCTCCATGCCATAGATTTATTCAGTCTAAGAAGGAGGGGAATCTCCTTCAATGGTAAATGATTTAAGTGAGGTAGTCTTATTATAATAGTATTTCAACTAAAGAGCATACTTAAGGGTAACTGTTGTGAGAATCTGGAATGACACATCCATAAACTATGTCTCCAGTATTCTGTGCTTTTCTAGTGGCTGGGGCAATGTTCAGATTGAATGCCTCAGTTTTAAAGGGACATGGATAAAGAGGAGTACATGTAAAACAATAAATTGAGGAAGATTTGGGGGTGTGCAGGAGGAGAGATAGGGGAAGGTATAGAGAAACCACAGTGCAAAAGAAAAAGGTAAGAAGTGAGTATAGCAACATGTGTAGCTCCCAAAGACCACATTTGATAAAACATCTGTGATATTACACAATTCCGTTTGCATGAACTAAAAATACATGCACCAAAACAATAATGCATATTATGTAAGATCACACACATACAAATATAATTTTAAGGCGATTTAGTAAAAAGAAGGAGCTAGAGGACATGGGATTATTCAGCTTGATGAACAAAAGATTTGAGAGGGATGTGTTAGTATTTGTAAGTAATTAAAGACTGTCCTGTGGAAAAGAGAAGATTCATTCTGGATAGCCCTTGAGGGGAGATATGGCACTGTCTACTCTGTAGTTTGGGGTGTTGGTCAATACCAAGTACCTTTTGTGTGTCAGTGAAACCTTGCCAAATAGGCCAATTGGACATATTTAGGAGGGAGAAAAGGTAACTTGTGTTGGCTTACATGAAAGTGACCTGCATATTGGACACATTTGATTATACAATGTCTAATGTCTATTACATGGCTAATAGTCTACATACTAAGATATGAGTAGAACAACCTCCAATTAACTCTAGAGTAGATAGGAAAGACGGAGTTATGAAGATATGTGTTGTTCAAGGGGAAAATGCCAGCTGGTTAGCCACCAGAACATCCCAAGAGCGATGCTAGCTTGGTGAATTTTCCCCTGCCTAGCACTGGGCTAGAAGTACCTAATAGAACTATCATGATAGTTGTTTTCAAACTTTAATGTGCATGGAGATCACTTGGGGAGCTAATTTTTTAAGGCACCATTCCCAGATGATGGCAATATGGGAGGTTTGGGCTGGGATTAGAAGTTACTGCAGCTTAAACAATGACCTGGGTGATTTATAGACAGGCGGTGGTTCGAGTTGGGTCAGATGTTGTAGGCAGAAGTCAGGTTTTGAAAGAGGGCTTTAATTCCTGACTTCTGGGGACCTTCTAACCCTGAGCTCCTGCGATTCTCTGCCAACAGCTTGTAAGAGACCCCTAGCTGAACTCTTTTTCCATTCTGCTGTGGTGGGTCTTGGGTTTCTTGCTTCTGGTTTCCCTGACTGTTGCAGATAGTTCCTGTCTCTCTTAACATGGACACTTGACAAGACTTCCAGAATAATGACTAGTGAGTGTCAATATTCCTGGAGATAAAAATGTTGATTTAGAAACATACAAATATTTAGTACAGAGTTCTTGTTTTTTGGCTGCTAATGATTCCTTGATACATTACACCAGTGATCTTGAGTACTAATTGCATGTTTTCACATTTAAAGCCGATTGATAAGGTTGGCTTTAGAAATGAAAGTAGTTTTCTGAAATTCTATAATTTTGTTTGCTTATTAGTCACTTCTTCCTAACCTATATGCACAGGAGTCCAGTGGGCAGCCCTGTGGACAGGTGCATATTTCCCTGTAAAGCAGAGTTAACCATACCGGCTGAGCTGCAGCATCAGCTGGAAGTTTCTTAAAACAGGCATTCTCAACTGGTTTCAAGTTCTGGTGTCTCAGTACCACCTCCAGACGTTTCAATTTAATTGCTCTGAGATCTGGCCTTGGCATCAGGATTTTTAAAAAATCCCAGAGGTGGCTGGGTGCAGTGGCTCACGCCTATAATCCCAGCACTTTGGGAGGCCGAGGCAGGCAGATCACGAGGTCAGGAGATCGACCATCCTGGCTAACATGGTGAAGCCCCGTCTCTACTACTAAAAATAAAAATAAAAATAAAAATAAAAATAAAAAATTAACCAGGCATGGTGGCGGGTTCCTGTAGTCCCAGTTACTCAGGAGGCTAAGGCAGGAGAATGGCCTGAACCCGGGAGGCGGAGCTTGCAGTGAGCCAACATCGCGACACTGCGCTCCAGCCTGGGCGAGACTCCTTCTAAAACAAACAAAAAACAAACAAACAAAAACTTCCCAGAGGTAGTGTTAGTGTACATTCAAGTTTGAGAACCACTGTTTTTAAGTATACTTTCTTTTCTTTTTGGATTATCTTTTTTT
>NW_012103166.1:1783460-1784027 GCF_000951045.1 Mandrillus leucophaeus
TTTAACTCATATATGGATTCACTGAAATTATACAATTCATATATAATTATATAATTCATATTTTGTAGCTGCTGCATCCACATGTAATTCTTTCTCATCAAAATAGTGGTTGCACTACACAAAACAGCTGTTTTTATTTCACTTTTTTGAAAAGTATTTTATTTTTCAATGTTCATTTATTTATTTTTATTTTTTTTAAACTTCTTTAAACTTTTGTTTTAGGTTCAAGGTACATGCACAGGTTTGATATATAGGTAAATTTCATGTCATGGGGATTTGGCATATAGATTATTTCATCACCAAGGTAATCAGCATAGTATCCAATAGGTAGTTTTTTGAACCTCTTCCTCCTCCTACCTTCTACTCTCAAGAATGAATGCCATGGTGCCTGTTGTTTCCTTCTTTGTGTTCATATATACTCAGTGTTTAGCTCCCACTTATAAATGAGAACATGTGGTATTTGTTCTTACGTTCCTGTGTTAGTTTGCTTAGGATAATGGTCTCTAGCTCCATCCATGTTGGGTCAAAGAACATGATCTCATTCCTTTTATGGACACATAGTTTTCC
>NW_012103166.1:1788822-1791567 GCF_000951045.1 Mandrillus leucophaeus
GTTTATAATTTATCTTTATGTTGTTCAGTATCACTTTTAAAAACAAATATAAGAGCATTTAACTCATATATGGATTCACTGAAATTATACAATTCATATATAATTATATAATTCATATTTTGTAGCTGCTGCATCCACATGTAATTCTTTCTTATCAAAATAGTGGTTGCACTACACAAAACTAACAGCTGTTTTTATTTCACTTTTTTGAAAAGTATTTTATTTTTCAATGTTCATTTATTTTTTCTTATTTTTTTTAAACTTCTTTGAACTTTTGTTTTAGATTCAAGGTACATGCACAGGTTTGATATACAGGTAAATTTCATGTCATGGGGATTTGGCATATAGATTATTTTATCACCAAGGTAATCAGCATAGTATCCAATAGGTAGTTTTTTGAACCTCTTCCCCCTCCCATCTTCTACCCTCAAGAATGAATGCCATGGTGCCTGTTGTTTCCTTCTTTGTGTTCATATATACTCAGTGTTTAGCTCCCACTTATAAATGAGAACATGCGGTATTTGTTATTATTCTCCTGTGTTAGTTTGCTTAGGATAATGGTCTCTAGCTCCATCCATGTTGGGTCAAAGAACATGATCTCATTCCTTTTATGGACACATAGTTTTCCATGGTGTGTGTGCGTCACATTTTCTTTATTCAGTCTACCATTGATGGGCATTTGGGTTAATTCCATGTCTTCGATATTGTGATTAGTGCTGCAATGAACATACGCATGCATATGTCTTTATGGAAGAATAATTTATACTTCCTTGGGTAAATACCCAATAGTGGGATTGCTGGGTTGAATAATTCTGTTTTAAGAACTTAAGCAAATTTACAAGCAAAAAACAAACAACAACAAACAACACTATTAAAAATTGGGCAAAGAACATGAACAGACACTTTTCAAAAGAGAAAATACATGCAGCCAACAAGCATATGAAAAAATGCTCAACATCACTAATCATTAGAGAAATGAAGATCAAAACCACACTGAGATAACATCTTACACCAATCAGAATGGCTATTACTAAAAAGTCAACAAGTAACAGTTACTGTTGAGGCTGTGGAGAAAAGGGAATGCATATACACTGTTGGTGGGGATGTAAGTTAGTTCAGCTATTGTGGAAAGCAGTTTGGTGATTTCTCAGAGAAGTTTATTTTAGATTCAGGAGTTACATGTACAGGTTTGTCATCTGGGTATATTGTGTAATGTTCAGGTTTAACCTTCTAGTGAATCCATCACCCAAGTACTGAACGTAGTATCCAACAGGTAGTTTTTCCATCCTTACCCCCCACCCCAGTGACTATTATTTCCATCTTTATGTCCATATGTACCCACTATTTAGCTCCCACTTATAAGTAAGATCATACAGTATTAGATTTTCTGTTTCTGAGTTAGTTCACTTAGGATAATGACTTCCAGTTCCATCCATGTTGCTGAAAAGGACATGATTTCATTCTTTTTATGGCTGCATAATAATCCACAGTGTATATACACCATATTTTCTTTATCTAGTCAACCATTGATGGACAGTAGATTGATTCTATAACTTTGCTGTTGTGAATGGTGCTGTGATAAACAAACAAGCACAGGTGTCTTTCTTACATAATGATTTCTTTTCCTTTGGGCAGATGCCAAGCAGTGGGATTGCTGTGTCCAATGGTAGTTCTATTTTTGTTCTTTGAGAAATCTCCATTGTATTAGTCTGTTTGCAGCTGCTAATAAAGACATACCTGAGGCTGGGTAATTTATAAAGAAAAGAGTTTTAATTGACTCACAGTTCCACACGGCTGGGGAGGCCTCACAATCATGGTGGAAAAGCAAAGGATGTCTTACGTGGCGGCAGGAAAGAAAGAATGAGAATCAAGTGAAAGGGGAAACTCCTTATAAAATAATCAGATCTCATGTGGCTTACTCATTACCACGAGAACAGTATGGGGGAAACCATCCCCACGATTCAATTATCTCTCACTGGGTTCCTCCCACAACACATGGGAATTATGGGAGCGACAATTCAAGATGAGATTTGGGTGGGGGACTCAGCCAAGCTGTATCATCCATATTGTTTTCCCTAGGGTTGTACTAATTTACATTCCTACTAATAATGTATAAGCATTCCCTTTTCTCTTCATCCTTGCGAACATCTCTTATTTGTTTTTCCTTTTTAGTAATAGACATTCTGACTGGTTTGAGATAATATCTCACTGTGGTTTTAATTTGCATTTCTCTGATAATTAGTGATGTTTAGCATTTTTTTCATATATTTGTTGGCTGCATGTGTGTCTTCTTTTGAAAAGTGTCTGTTCATGTCTTTTGCCCACTTTTTAATGGGATTGTTTTTTACTTGTTGATTTGTTTTAGTTTCTTATCGATTCTGGGTATTAGTCTTTTGTCAGATGCATAGTTTGCAAATATTTCTCCCACTTTGTAGGTTGTCTGTTTACTCTGTTGATTGTTTCTTTTGCTGTGCAGAAACTCTTTAGTTTAATTAAGTCCCGTTTGTCTACTTTTGTTGCATTTGCTTTTGAGGTCTTAGTCATAAATTCTTTGCCTAGGCCAATGTCCAGAAGGTTGTCCTATAAAATTTTTTATAGTTTCAGGTCTTATATTTAAGTCTTGAACCCATCTTGGTTAATTTTTGTATATGATGACAGATAGGTATCCAGTTTCCTTCCTCTGCATATGGCTAGCTAGTTTTCCCAGCAACATTTATTGAATAGGGTGTCCTTTCTTTATTGTTT
>NW_012103166.1:1791617-1830921 GCF_000951045.1 Mandrillus leucophaeus
TAATAGACATTCTGACTGGTTTGAGATAATATCTCACTGTGGTTTTAATTTGCATTTCTCTGATAATTAGTGATGTTTAGCATTTTTTTCATATATTTGTTGGCTGCATGTGTGTCTTCTTTTGAAAAGTGTCTGTTCATGTCTTTTGCCCACTTTTTAATGGGATTGTTTTTTACTTGTTGATTTGTTTTAGTTTCTTATCGATTCTGGGTATTAGTCTTTTGTCAGATGCATAGTTTGCAAATATTTCTCTCACTTTGTAGGTTGTCTGTTTACTCTGTTGATTGTTTCTTTTGCTGTGCAGAAACTCTTTAGTTTAATTAAGTCCCGTTTGTCTACTTTTGTTGCATTTGCTTTTGAGGTCTTAGTCATAAATTCTTTGCCTAGGCCAATGTCCAGAAGGTTGTCCTATAAAATTTTTTATAGTTTCAGGTCTTATATTTAAGTCTTGAACCCATCTTGGTTAATTTTTGTATATGATGACAGATAGGTATCCAGTTTCCTTCCTCTGCATATGGCTAGCTAGTTTTCCCAGCAACATTTATTGAATAGGGTGTCCTTTCTTTATTGTTTATTTTTGTCAGCTTTGTTGAAGATCAGTTGGTTGTAGGTATGTGGCTTTGTTGCAGATTTCTTTATTCTGTTCCATTGATACATGTGTATATTTTTGTCTATTTTTATATGATACCCGTGTCTATTTTTGTATTAGTACCATGCTGTTTGGTTACTATAGACTTGGAGAATAGTTTGAAGTCAGGTAATGTGATGTCTCTCCAGCTTTGTTATTTTTGCTTAGGATTACTTTTGCCATTCAGGCTCTTTTTTGGTCCCACATGAATTTTAGAATTTTTTTCCCATTCTTTGAAAAATGAAATTGGTAATGTGCTGAGAATTGCATTGAATCTGTAAATTCCTTTGAGCAGTATGATCATTTTCACAATATTGATTCTTCCTATCCATGAGCATAGGATGTTTTTCCATGGCTATTGTAAATGGGATTGAGTTCTTAATTTGGTTCTCAGCATGAGCATTGTTAGTGTATAGAAATGGAACTAATTTTTATACAATGATTTTGTATCCTTATTCTTTATTGAAGATGCTTTTCAAGTTAGGAGTCTTCTGTGGTAGTATTTGGGGTTTTCTAGGTGTACAATCATGTCATCAATAAACAGAGATAATTTGACTCCCTCTTTCCCAATTTGGATGCTGGTCCTCTGCGGTTGCCAAAGTCAGAGAAGTTTCTAGGGTATGTTGGTGGGGGTATCTGGTGATGTAGTAACTCAAGGTTTAAGGTTCCCCAGGCAGAGCAGTGGTCCACAATAATTACACAACCACTATGGTGCCTGCCATCCCCGTTCAGGCCTGAGGGGACTGCAGGTGCCCCTGTGCGAGTTGGCCCCCGGTTCCCTGTCCCCAGGAAGTCCTCATATCACTACTAACAGCATTGCCCTGGGTTGTGAGGGCAGAGGTACTCCTTGGAAATTTAGCAGTCAGCAGATTGTTCTAGGGGTGAGGGGACCACAGAAGCACCCCACCTACCATTTCCATGTGGCTTCGAGTTCCTCAGGGGTCCATCTTTGCCAGATGCTTGCTGCTTTGCTTTTCTGCATCCCAGTTTCTTCGCGTGGGCACTGTGACAGATTCTGGCTCTCTTCCTTTGGTCTTCCATTCAGATTATGACCATTCACCTGGAACATTGAAGTTCTTTGAGGAGAACTGACATCTGATGTTCCTAGTCAGCCATCATGAAAAAAAATTATTTCACTTCTTGATACACACATAGTCTGTAATATTCTCTACCTTCAGGTTATTTATGAGTAGGGAAGCCTTCAAAGAAAAGGAGCTGTGAGTTTCTCTATCTTTTCTTTTCCTCCTGTGTCATTTTCAGCATGTGTCTGGCTAACACAGGGATGAAAGTATTCCTTGGTAGCTTGTACTTCTTAGAATGCCATTTTCTTCTTTCTGTATTCAAAGCATGTGCTGTTGTAGAAGACAGGTGTGGTTTCTTGGAGCTGCCACCACTCATGCTTACTCAGTCATGGACTTAACATGCTTACCTTGTACTTTGAGTACAACTGAACTTTGAGTCTTACTGAACTCCCACGTATAATGAGTCCAGTGGAATTCTGTGATTATGGACATTGCAAATGCTGTTTGTGAATGGGTTGTCAAAGAATGGTAAATATATATGTTGCCTGCATCTCCTTTGTTTCTGTGTGTGTTTCAGTGCATTTTTACTTACAAAACGCCAAGTTGGAAGATAAAATTATTTAAAAATTCAAGACAACAGAACGTTAAACAAAGTGTGGCCATCCTGCGTGAATGGCCCCATGTGACTATAGAAGTTGTACACCCAGGCCGGGCGTGGTGGCTCACGCCTGTAATCCCAGCACTTTGGGAGGCCGAGGCGGGCAGATCACTTGAGGTCAGGAGTTCAAGATCAGCCTGGCCAACATGATGAAACCCAGTCTCTACTGCAAATACAAAAATTAGCCGGTGGCAGACACCTGTAATCCTAGCTACTTGGGAGGCTGAAGCAGGAGAATCGCTTGAACCTGGGAGACGGATATTGCAGTGAGCCGAGATGGTGCCATTGCACTCCAGCCTGGGGGACAAGAGTGAGGCTTCATCTAAAAAAAAAAAAAAGTTGCACACCCATGAAGTCAACCCATGCCATACTTTGAGTAGCAAGGATCTAGTCTCTCCAGGATTGCTATAAACTGAGAGTAGAGAAATGGTACCTACCTTGCAGGCAGATCCCAGCATATAGTAGGACTTAGCAAATGTTGATTCCTTTGTTTTCTTGTTTTACCACTTCTCCCCTCTGAAGAAATAGTTGCTCCATAGAAAATCCTTCAGAGTGTGGAAATGAGGCTGCCTAACCACTGGGGATAGTGAAAAGGACAATTTCCTTTGAACACACTCATTTTCTGATTGAAGAGTAAGTGACCCAGGGCTGGTCTAGGCTTGTTCTCCAGCCCTGAGAAGAGATACGTGACTCGTCATGGCCAAGTGTGGTCAGGGGCCTAGGAACTCCTGTATTAGAGTTCTAGGGAAGAAAAAAAGGACTAGTTTCTCAATCACTGAGTGGGAGGACTGCTGCATTTGCCTGTGTTTGTCCCTTGTCTTCCTGCTGCTTTTGTTCTCTGAGCTAATTCCTGTTTGAAGAGCTGATATTTAATTCAACAGCCCCCCATGGAGCCTTGTGCCTGTGATAGAAGTTTCTAAAAATCTCTCAGTCAACAGAATGATAACAGCTGCTCTTTGAAACTCTGGGAGCTCTAGACTGGGGAGGTGCTGGGGGAGGGAGAACTAAGGGAGTCAGGGATTGGGGCTGGGGAATGCACTATTTGTTAAGGATAATGAGGCAAAAATGTGACAGAGGTTTTTATTACAAATAATAGACAGAAGTCTTCAAACAACAGCAGAGAGTCATTAAAAAAAGAAACAGAGTTAAATAATTGTCTAATTAGCAGGCACCGAGAAGGGAAAATTTATTCCATTAGAACTTCTTAAGGGAGAGTCAATAAATTCACAGCTGGGTGTTCGATTTCTCAGGAATACAGAGAAAGTGGATTTTCCTGGTGCCAAGTTGTTCTTCCATTCCTTGGCCAAGTTTCCTTTCTGATTAACTCAAGGTGATCCTTACCTCAGAGAACTGCTAGGTTCAATTGCTTTACTCAACCATGTTATTAAGCTCTGGCCCAACTAGTGGGACTTAAAGTCAGGAACTGCAGGTACTGCTACTATTAGCAATTCTATCAGCTGACACGCTCATAGTGCTTCCTAGCTTATGAAACATATTGACATAGTTTATTTCATCAGTAAGGGTGGCTGAGCTTATATGAATGTTGAGCATGGGTAGCAACCACCTGGTGGGAACCCAAACCATCTTCAGCCATGCAGATCACTGTCTGCATTAATATGACTTATTTCAAGAAATTCTTGCCCAGAAGTATGATATTGAAAATTATTATTTGGCTACCAGACTTCCTGAAACCCATTTATCTGAATGAAAGATGATCCCACTATCCCTTGTTAGAATAAATAACTCACTTTTGCGACAAGAGGTCACTTCAGACTCATCATGCCACTGTTTACTCTTCCAGATTCACTTGGAACCCTTTTCTTGTTATGGCCATTAATCCTAAACTACCTTATCAGGAACTTGGCCCAATCTGAGTTAGGTTCCTTCCTTGAATACCTGCCTTAAACCAGATCCTCAAACCTCATAAATATCCCTCCTAGAAAATAAGACTCTGTCAAGGGAGTACTCTTCCTTACTTCAGTAGGCAATGAACTTGATGCTGTTTTATCAACAAATTGATTAAGTGATTATTAGGGTATAAGTAATCAACATTGATTTGAACCCTGGCTAGCTACAACACTTCCTAGCTGTGTAATCTTCGGGAAAATTTCTGTGATGGTTAATACGGAGTGTCAACTTGATTGGACTGAAGGATGTAAAGTATTGTTCCTGAGTGCATCTGTGAGGGTGTTGCCACAGTGCTTCCCAAAGTGACATCGGTAGACCAGTGCCAGTAAGAAAACTGTTTCCAGTCTGATAAGGTGAGTAGAGAAATTGAGAGTGTTTAGACATTTTATAGCAAATTAACCTAGCCATGAAATCCTAGTAGATGATCAATGACCTCATCTCACTGAATAGGGTATGGAAAGTTTCAGATACTGTGTTCTGCCCATGGTGAGGTGCATAGAGGGCAAGCTACCTACTGCTCATGTGCAGTGGCACCACATACTAGCCTGCAGTGGGCTGAACATTAAACAACCAAACAAAGCAAACAATTAAAAAGACTCACCCACCATCACAGATAGACTGAGAATATTGTTCTAAAAGCTAGTTATTTTTATATAGAAGTATATATTGTATCTGGCCTTCCAGCAGCTGCCACCATGTCATGGAAAGGCCTTGGAACACTAACCTGGGACCAAGAGTTCCCAGCTCAACTAGCTGAGAATGATTAATGTTTATAGTTCATTTGTATTTGACATTGTTCTATAAACCAAAATATAATGCTGTATTAAAACTGTCTAGATGTGGACAAGTATGGATTGTCTACTTCTTTACTACATGAAAACTATGGTTTGAAGCAAGTTTTAAAGAAGCTGTGGAATGTAGACACACATCAGCATACTTCTGTGGTGTTCAGTATTAATCAGAACATGATGTTGTTTTGTGGCATCACTGGTCTCACTTCCAGTGTGAAGCCTTTCTGGGCTGTCCTTCCTATGTTTAGGAATACTTCTGGTGTTAAGAAAATAAGTATTTCCTGCCAGAGCTCTAGAAGTTTTTCTCTATCAAAGCAAAGTGATAAAATGTTTTCTTAACAGTCACTCATTTCAAAGGGCAATTTCCTTATTACTTGACCTTCTAACTCTCTCATAGTTAGACCATGACAATGTACCTTAATTAAAACAAAAGTTTACTTGATTTAGACTGAGCAACTGTATCAAAGGTCTTTCCCTTCTTTCTCTTCAGTAATCTTCTAACATTCCTTAAATTTCTAACTATAGCTGACAAAATTGTTTTTAATGTAAAATTTTTACATTTCTCCCCTATGGAATTATGTGTGTGTGTGTGTGTGTGTGTGTGTGTGTGTGTGTGTGTACAGTTTGAAAAGACAAACTGCTTTAACATTGCTTTTCAGAGTCACTTGCACTATCTGTCTGTTTCTGAATGCTCTCTGTTGTATGTACCTTGAAAGTTACTACAAGTTGAGCATCCCTAATCAGAAAATCTTCAAACCATAATGCTCAACAATCCCAAACATTTTGAGTGCCAACTTGATGCTCAGAGGAAATGCTCATTGCAGCATATTGGATTTCAAATTTTAAGATTAGAGATGCTCAATCAGTATACATTTCTGCAAATACAGTCATGTGTCAATGAAGGGACTACCTTCTGGGAAATATGTTATCAGGTGATATCACCGTTATGTGAAAACCATAGGGTGTACTTATACAAACCTAGGTTGTATAGCCTACTACACACCTAGCCAATATTATTCCCTACCCCTAAACCTTCCATTACCTTCTCACTTCCTACAGAAGAAGCTCTAGACTCTTCAGGGACTGGGCTCCCCTAAATGGCTTTTCTAATTTTATTTTCCACCAAATCCTGCCTTATCCTATGTTCTAGTCCCATAAATAATGAATATGTGCCTTGCTCTTTCACATTCTAGGCCTTCAATTATATTCACCCCTCAACCTATAATGCCTTTTCCTTTATTCTTACCGTTTTGTGCTCCAGTCCTACATCCTTCTTGGTTCCTCCCATGTAGAATGAGCTGTACCTCTGTGGGGCCTCCATAGACATTCCTTGTACCTCAGGCTAGTTCTTGTTTAATTCTGTCATATTTTCTAATTAGTTGTTCTGAGACTGTCCTGATGAAATCACATGTGTTTTGAGAGCAGGGGAATTGTAGCATTCTTCACTTCTCCAACACAAGCATGATGTCTTGGTGGCATCTGGCTTTCCATGTTGGTAGAATGATTGAATATGGGTGACACAGGAGCAACTAAGGAGATACAGCCCAAGCTGTAACATACTGTTTTCTCCATACTACTCTGTTTGCTACCTGGTTCTTCACTGCAGTGGCTGCCTGCTCAACAGTGGGGACCCTAGTCCTTTCCTAAACAATCAACCACCTGTACTTTTAAAAATCATGATGAATTGCCTGCGTTTTCTCATGTTAGATTTATAGCAATACTTTTCTTAGAGCTTCTTCTGATGTCTCTTCAATCCCTTCCTCCACTTTAGTGAACGTTTGGTCTTTTATAATATTTGAAAATTCTGTATGTTTGTAGAACTTATAGTAGTAAAGTGAATAAACTTCAGCCAAAGAGCAGGAATTCCATGTTGAGGTCAGAGAAAGTATGGAATGTTGTTCTTTATCCATACATCACTGTGGCAAGAATCCAAGATATTTTGTAAATGGCCCAAGATCAATAGTAACAAGTGGCCTGAGAGATCATACACCAAAACTTTCTAGAAGTAGTTGCAAAATGTGATGTTGATAGTTATAATCAGAGTTTTCCCAATTTCCTATTATTGGTAGTTATGCTATTAATATATTTTTCATTCAGTGGCTTTTCTTTAGTATTTATAATTTAGAAGGAACACATTCAAAATCTTCCTAATAATGTTTTTGATTTATTTTTGCAGGTTTGATGTTAAATTGAGAAACTACATTTTCTTTTGTTTGGCTTCAAATGCTTTGATTTCCTTGTGTGAGATGGGTTTGCTTTATCTATCATATTTTACACTTTTATTCTTGTATCTATTTCACACTGTACTTTTCTTTCATGAAAATTGTTGCAGAATTACAGGATTCTTGGTTTAATATCTGTCTCCCCTGCTAGACCATAAGCTCTAGGAGGACAGGACAATGTGTGGCCTGTTCATCCCTGTCTTAGTAACTAGCCAGTGCCTGGCACACATGTATCAGTGCTCAGTAAGTATTTGTTGATTAAACAAATGAATCTATTATGTATTCATTATCTATTTTCTACTTTCTACCGTCATTCCCCCATGTAATTTTGAACAGAAATGAAGAAAACTGGCCGCTTGTCTATGTGAATCTTGTGTCCCCCCTGATGTTTTGTTTTGAATCTGCAAAACCAGAGGTACTTTAGTCAGTTTCAGTCTGGAGGCAGAGCCATTTTGAGTCATAGAGAACAGCTTTACAATAGGATGACCCAACACAGTTGAAGGGTTAAATTATGGGGAAGAAAATCACTCAGCTACATGCTACTGCAGCATTGAGTGAGGGATTGATTTAAAAAGTGTTTACATTCAATCCTTTATTTCCTCCTTTGCTATAACTCTCTATCATCCTTTACTTATTTATTTCATGACTCCCTGGATTATTATTTCAGCTTTACCCCAGATTAGGGGTAGAGACTAGGATCATAACAGCTATCTTTTTCTCCTCCTAAGTGTAAGAGGTGCTCCTTGGAGCTACCTTATGGGTACAGCAGAATACAGACTGGGAATGCAGGTTGGGCCTCTCTTCTTAACAATATGGACTCAGGACACCATAAAGTCAATGGAAGGATAAAATGAGAGCACAATACTTTCAAAAAAGCTCCTTATAGTTTATATGTTCAACAAATATTACGTTGCTGTTACACACAAGGCATTGTTCTAAATACTTATAGTTTAATGCTTACAATTAACTTTAGTTAACTGCAGATTAAAAATACTTATCAGTATAGATACTGGATGAGTTTTAGTGTTAATTACTAATCCCTCTTCCTAGTGGACACTGAAGCTAAGAATGGCTACTCATTTTCTTTCCTGCTGTGCATCCTCTTCTTTTTTACCTTCAAGTTATCCTTCCTTGGCCAGAGCTAAAAACTGCCATGCCAAATTGGGCAGTCCATGCCAAATTGGGCAGTTATTGGTAGCAAAATTGGTTGTGCTCCCTGGAGAAATCTCTTGCTCCTTATGTTACTACTCAAAGGCCAGTCCCTTGTACACTCAAAGCTCAAGCCCAATGCAGCTCATATTCCTTCCGTCGTTACGCTGTTTTTACCAGCTGATTGTATACCACTTTCTGTAATGCAGTACATTAGAAATTATGGCTACTTTTTATGCAACTCCTCCTAGAAATAAAAAGATTATCTTTATAATAAAGGAGCTGTCTCGAAGGTAGTGTTTTTTAATTTTTAAACTTAAATTTTTTTGTATAGTTTTAAGGCGGAAAACAAAAGAGCTCTTTCTGCTGAGAACTGCATGAAAAACTATTTCTCTATTTCTCTAAAGCCCTTTCCTACTGAACATTTCTAATCTTTCACTGCAAGTGCATTCTTTCTGAGAGATGGCTCATCTCTTGGACTATTTGAGAGATTTGTGAGAGATTTCTGCCACTGGCCAAGGCAGAAATTTGCTTTGGAGCTTTTTCCCACTCCCCATGTAAACACCAATTTTCTGTCACTTTGTAAATTATGTTTCATCTCTCTCTCTCTACCATAGTGATATACGTGCCACATAGATAAGTTCTTCAAACCTTTACATTCCAGGTAAAAAATGATCCTGGACCCATGTGGTTGTTTCCCTTCTTTCCTGTGTTTGAAAATAAAGCATAATTAAAGGGGATCATTTGGGAGGTAGACCCAGTGTCTAGTGTCATTATAGACAAAATATCAACCTAGGTCTTCATCTGTTTCATTAGGGAGTGTGACGTTAATTTTGTGTGTCAATCTGACCAGGCTGCGGAGTGCTGAGATATTTGGTTAAACATTACTCTGGATGTGCCTGTGAGGGTGTTTCTGGATGAGATTAATGTTTGAGTCACTAGACTGAGTAAAGCATATTTCCCCCACCCCATGTAGGTGGGCCTCACTCAATCTGTTGAAGGCCAGAATATAACAAAAGTCTGAATGAGGAAGATTTTGCTCTCTCTGCCCATCTTTGAGTTGGGACATGGGTTTTGTCTTGCCTTTAGACTCTGACTTGGCCTGGAACGACTACCATCAGCTCCTCTGGTTCTCAGGCTTTCAGACTCAGGCTGAAAGTGTATCATTGGTTCTCCTGGGTCTTCAGCTTACCAACTGCAGAGCTGGGGACTTCCTAGCCTCCATAATTGTGTGAGTCAATTCCTTATAGTAAATTTCTCTCTATCAATCAATGTAACATATATTATAATTCGTATCTATATTCCTTTGGTTCTGTTTCTCTGCAGGACCACCATAGAGGAAGCATATTTTAGAAAGTCACAGAAAGTATTACTGGTTCATTTTGATGAATTCATTTTGATGAATCAATTCAGTTCATCACCTATTTATTAAGCATCTGCTAGATTCAAAGCAATGAAATGTGCTAAGTGCTGCAAGGACCATAAAGATAAAGGAGTGTCCAGCTCTACAGCAAGTTTTTAAACTTGCTCTTAAATTATCATAAGGCAGGGGTTTTTAAGAGCCTTGAAAGGGATGCTATTCAAATGCTTGGAAGTTTTGGTGGAAGGGAAAGAGACTTTGGTCATGTAGTGTGAGGAAAGCTTTATAAAGGAGGCAGCACAAGTGAAGCTCAGTTCTCTAATGTCACTCAATTTCCCAACTACTGTCCTTCTTCTCTTATTTATATGCAAACAACCCTGAACTCCCCTGATTGGTATTGCAGGACATATTAAAATCATGAAGGTACTATTCTTAATAAAGACTTAATACTCATTCAATCAAATAACATAGCATCAAAACAAATAGAGCAAAAACTATCAATGCCAAGTAGACTGAAACATATTAGTACAAGTAGACTTTAAATAACTTTTTCCTCAGCTCATCAGCAAATTAAGTGGACAAATGAGTAAGTAAAGATGCAGAAGACCTAGAAAACATAATTAACAATGTAGCTGTAACTGATACAGCTACATCAATCTACAGTGCACCATACACTGAAAACAGAGAAACAATCTTCTTAACAAGTGCTGTGAAACATTTACAAAAGTAGAATTATATTAGGCCCTAAAGAGACCTTCTAAAATTTTTTAAAACCATAGAAAACATTCTCAGAATCCAATACAATAACGTTAAAGATTAATTAACAAACTAGAAAACAAAGATTTCTGCCATTAGTAAACTAAAACCTCTTTCTTAAACACTTTTTAGGTTAAAAATGAACTCAAAACTGAAAGTGGAGGATATCCAGAAAATTAACATAATAAATTGTGTATCAGAATATGAGGTATGTAATTAAAGCTAAGTTCACCAAATTAAAAAAAAAGTGATCTTAAATATTGATAGTAATGCTCTCTATGAAAGTAGAAAAACTGAAAATACTAAAAACTCCTAAGTAAAATAGAAGAAAAGAGCTAGCAAAAATAAATTCAGAAATGAAGAAAGTCCTAAGCGGGAGGATTGCATGAGCCCAGGGGTTTGAGACCAACCTAAGCAACATAGTGAGATGCTGTCTCTAGAAAAAATACAAAAGAAAAAATTAGCAGGGCATGATGGTGTGCACCTGTACTCCCAACTACTCAGGAGGCTGAGGTGGAAGGATTGCTTGAACCCGGGAGCTGCCATCGGCTGTGATTGTGCCACTGCACTGCAGCCTGGGTGATAGAGTAAGACCCTATCTCAGAAAAAAAAAAAAAAAGAAAAAGAAATTAAGAAAGTCATAAACAGAAAAACAATGGAACTAATAAATTCAAGAACTGTATTATAAATAAAAACATTAAAATAACAATCAACTAACCTAATAAAGATATGCAGTAAAGAAAATAGCATTTGTAAATATTTCCTTGAGGAAATACAAAGGCAGGTTCTGCAAAGAGTGATGCAGGTTCAGTTTCTAAGGTCTGTTTTGTTGCGATGTTCATTACTATGGTTTCTTGTTTTGACTTGCAGCCTTTACATTGTCTTCCTTTCAAATAGGTGACACTATTTCCTCTTGTGAATGAAGAGATTGATTGTCCATGCAGCACAGGAATTGAATTGTGGATCTTAGTCTCTGGGGGCTTCAGGAACCATTGTCTACACTCTCCTCCTGCCTGTTCCTCCCCTCTAATACTCCATGGTGAGGGTGACAAAGTGAGAAGACCCTGGATTAGGGGTCATGCTACCTGAGTTATATTAATAGTTACATTTCTGCTACGAATTTGGGTATTCTCAGGTCAAAGCCTCTTGGAACCCCTGTTTTCTCTTCTGCAAGACAATGAATTTGGATTTGATGATTTCTGAAGTCTCTTACACAGATAATATTTTGGATGCAATATCTTTTGATTCTTGGTGTCCTGTTCTCTGTAACTTCTGTGGTTACTAATACTTGGTTGCCCCGCCCTCTACTATCTTCCACCTTAGGGTAGCGTCATGTCATCAGCCGGAGGACGCAGTGACTTCAGATTTTTTTTTGGCAACTTTGCTAATACTGGTTCTCAAAATTTCAGCAATTAATTTTTTCCTTGGACATCTGTACCAAATTATTTTTTATTTGGTATTGTTGTGCTGATTGACAGTGAGTTCATTAAGAACTGAGCCAAACTCTTAAGCACTTCCTTTTCACACCAGGAAATAAATATGTATATTTTTATTGAATCCTACTTTAGTCAGTCCATTTTCATTAAAGTTCAGAGCTACCAGGATTGATCAGAATGGCCATCCATTCCAGATTGTGTTTTTGCCATATCTAAAGGAAGGTATTAAATGTATTATGTATTTGGAGTTTTCTCAGAGGTAGTTTACAGACAGTAGATATGCTACCAAAAGGTTTACAAAAACAAAATAACCATGACCAAAAAACAAAAACAAAAACCCAACCTTCCCCAGCACCTTTTCTCTCATATCCATAAAACTGTTGGGTAATTCTTGGAGGAGGCAAATTTTGGTGACGTTGATCTACAAAGGAAGTAGTTCCTTACGAGGTCAGAATATGCAGTAACACACAATAGCTCTTCCCCCAAGATCAGGTCTGCTTACTTGGATACTTACTCATCTGCCTGTGCTGAGCAGCCTGCAACCCTGTCCTATTATTATTACTGATGCTAATCAGTCTCTACTGAGCACAGGTCAGAACCAGGACAGAACGCCAGCTCCAGTCTGCAAGGCATCACCTTTTGTGAGCCATTAAAGAGTGTTCATGAATAAACAGAAGCAGAAAAAAGAAAGGAGAACTCAGTTTGCATTTGGAGAGTGAGATAGTAAATAGAGAATAGAAAATAATTTATATACATAAAAAAAGAAATTATAAAATTCATTCAAACTTACATGCTGAAATTTTCCTTCCTTGTTCTTCCTGACTGGATAGAATGTCAGGGAGTGAGTGATGGACTAGGCTTCGGGGTGAGGCTGTTGCTTGCTCAGTGTTGGAACTGCACTTTCCTTTTTCTTTTACTACCTGTGTAAGTGCAGCCACATAGCTACTTAGTGTGGCTGAAGAGGGGATGGGGAGACTCCTCCAATCAGTAATGGCTGTGAGATTGTTGGTATTGATTTTTCCTCCTGAGTGACACAATTTAAGTGGTTCTTGAGAGGAATTTTCTTCTTGATGACAATTGACTTCTGATTGCCTGGACATCTCACAGCCACTGGCAGGAGAGACGGGCACCTGCAAGGAGAAGCTCAGAGTGTCTCCAGCTCCATTGCAAGCTTTCCCCACTAGGATGCTCTTACGCTGCCTCCATGAGGAGCCAGGTGGCAGTGAAGGAGAAGGGTTACAAAAGAGGCAGGCCTGTTTGCTGTGGACCCTTGATCCAATCAGCTTGGCAACTCTGGAAATTCCTGATATGTTAATTGGCTTATCAGCATCATTATCATCATCATCCTTATTTTATACTTCGAGATAGGCCTGTATAATCCCAAAGATATACAGATGGAAAGTGAAAATATTTTTAATCATCTGAAGAGTTTGCTTGCAGGTCGCTAAACATGAGAATGACTGATGAATCATGCTTCATTCTGCCCATTTTCATCCAAGTTTAGAGCTATTATGTTTAATAAATAAACATGAGAATAACTGATTCAAATGTCTGAGTGTTATGCAAAGCAGGTTTTAGATACAGATTTCTAGACTGGTGACTAACTGGGAGAAGGAGACAGGGCTCAGAAGACTGATTTCCTTGACACTTTTTGGTTAGGATAGAGAAGCAGAGATTAAACCATCAGGAACATCGGAGACCCTCTTTGCTTTGCTTTTTTGGACAAGACAATGAAAATATTTACTTATAATGTATACTTTACTTTCAAAGGAAACTTGAGGCAGCCCAAATTGAAACATGCAAAATAGTAGCGTTAAAATGTAGACAGAGAACTCAGAAATTTAGATGGAGAACAGAAGGAATTTTACTGAAATACAGTTAATGCAACTGAACACCAAACTTGGTTCTGATCAAAAGTCAACAATAATAATAGTAGCTATAAGGATATTAATAATAGTTACCATTACTTTATACCAAGTGTTTTTATACATTATTTCTAATCTTTGCAACAACTTCACAAACAACAACAAAAAAATCCAGAGGCTCAGAAAAGACAAATAATTTTACAAGAGCCACAGACACAGTAAGTGATGGAGCCAAGATTCAGATTCAGAACTTCCTGAGTTCAAAGCCCATATGTGATACAACATGTCTTTGCAGGACATGTTCCTGGGCTCTATGGGGCAAGTTACTGAGACATAAGATGCCTGACAGCCCTAGTAAAGGCCCAGTATTGGAGAGAATTACCCACTCCTACAGCTACTCACCAGTGAGTTGCCTTGGAACGTTGATTGCGTGTTTGTCAGAGGAGGATTCTTGGTATACATACTGGTTCAATTTCTGAAAAGCCCCTTAGGAAACGAGCTTCCAGGGTCTATCTTTCTATTGCAGAAACTGTTAAAACAGAGCCACCTAAAATATAGCTTTTTTGTTTAATTTTTTTTTTTAACCACTCTATAAAGGAAGTCCCAGTTGCTCTGTACTAAGATGGGAAGAAAGGCTCATAGTTTGGCACAAAGACCTGAGCAAAAGAAAGCTGACCCTGGGCCTGGCCACCTGATGCCACCATCCAGATGGCAGAGCAGACTCAAGCTCCTCATACTAGAAACTAGGATTATGGTTAACTAGGAGTCTGGGACTCTTGGTGGCATCTTTTTTTTGTGAACAAAAATATACATAAATGGTAAGTATATTTGTAGCTGTAAGAGTCTCTGCTCTGTAATAACCATGTTAATGTTCTCATAAAAAGATATGGGGCAAGAGCAAAGTGACAGAAAGGCTGATTAGCATTTTATGACAGAATTAAGCTGCATGACAAATAACTCACTGGTTTTATACCCTAGCAAATTCTACTTTCAAATGCCGGAGGTGCTGGGATGTTTTTGTTCATTTATTTGTTTTTTATATTTAACCATGAAACCGTCCAGAGCAATTTGTAGGAAAATGGAATACAATAGTAATAGTAAATATGATTGGTGCTAATATTTATTAATAATCTCTTCTAACATTTCTGTAAAAATTACTTTTTTTTTTTTTTTTGCTACTGGATTTCCAAGTATATATTGGTTTAGAAGTGGAGGAAAATGTTCAGACCGCTACTCGTCAATCTTTTCATGTGATAGATATTACAAAATTCAACAATTCTGCCATGAGTTCTCCCTAACTTTGGGGAAACCACACTTAGGTCATTAATTCTGTGAGTGTTACAGGGGAAGTGACTTCTACTTTGTCCAAAGTACCAGATTCTAGATTGAGAACTCCCTTTATACTTGCAATTTTGTTACAGATAAAGAATGGGGCTGGGCAAGGTGGCTCACGCCTGTAAACCCAGCACTTTGGGAGGCCAAGGCGGGCGGATCACCTGAGGTGGAGAGTTCGAGACCAGCCTGACCAACATGGAGAAACCCCGTCTCTAAAGAAAATGCAAAATTAGCCGAGCGTGGTGGTGGGCACCTGTAATCCCAGCTACTCGGAAGACTGAGGCAGGAGAATCGCTAGAACCCAGGAGGAGGCAGAGGTTGCGGTGAGCCGAGATTGTGCCGTTGTACTCCAGCCTGGGCAACAAGAGTGAAACTCCATCTTAAAAAAAAAAAAAAATGGGGAAAGGCAGAAAGAGGCAGAAGAGACACCTTGCTCAGTTCAGCAAAGCATTAGTTACTGTTGCTTGGAAATGATTCAACAGCTGGTTTTCTCATCTATAGATGAGAAACGGCAGGTTTCCTTAATTGCTGGTGCTGGTGGTAGATGATAATATTAGTTCTCATTTACTTCATTAAGAGTATAATATTAATATATCAAAATTACCAACACAAAGTAAAAAGACGAAAAAAAAAAAAAAAAAAAAGAAAGAAACGTACTGGGCAGCTGGAGATGCAAGAAGACGATCTAGTCCCTGACCTCCAACAATTCAATCCATTTGGAAAGCCAAGATGATTGAGGAAAACTATTAATGAGCAATGCAGGGTGATATAATAGAGTGCTTTAGGATATGGATAAAAATTATGTAGTGACTGTGGTCTTGATTGCATCTGTAATTTAGATTGATAACATTTTATACATTCTACCTGCTGACAAACATTTATTGGATTGAGAGTCAAGAGATGCTAGTCTGGTTGCCACTTTGTATGACTTTGAATAACCTACTTAACATATATAAATATATATGTAATAATACATTATAATATATAAATGCATATTTTATTAACATATATAATTATATATATATATTTCTGGATAAGACAAAGAAGATGAGATTAGATGATCTCCAAAGATCCTTTCTGTTCTAAAATTTTATGAGTTAAAGATTCTGGCTACTATTACTAAGATGATTTTAATTTTTTTCCATAAAGCCTGTGAGGTTCAGAGACTTGCAAAGGGCTTCTCCTCCAAGGTAACAGTGTCTACCAATCTTTTCTGATAAGTGGGGTCCTGGGGTTCCAGTCCCCGGGGGTTTTAGGCCTGGATAAGGGTGGGGGCTGGAATGGCCCTTTGTTTCAGAATGTACAGTGAAGGCACCATCCCAGGACTACATTGGAATGAAGAGTCTAGGAGTTCGGTCAGCCATAGTATCAATTTGCAAGGACTAGACAAAGATTAAAAACTAAGTGAGGGGCAAACTCAGAAACAGCAAAACTGAGATGAGGGTCAGAAACAGAATCTGAAGAGATGATCTGAGCTTGAAAGTATAAGCACAGGGTGAAGAGGAAGCTATTAATTTTAAGGACAGATGACAGATTCTCCTTCACAGGCTCGCTATATGGCAGCCATCTTCACCCACTACTTCATATGAACTTGGCTTTCTCCTGAAAAGGTAAGCCCATGAATTCATTTATGTTCTCTTGCCTTATCTCTTCCTCGGACAAAGGCAGGTCTTTGAAGTGGTAGTTGGCTAGGCTGAGCATATAGCTTTGCTGTGAAAACTTCTCAACTGTCTCCTGCAGGTCTCTTTTTTACTCAATCCACCCTCCATCCTACTACTAGCATAGTGATTTTTCTACAGTATATTATCTCTGACCTTGCCACTCCTCTGCATGGGAACCTTAATAGCTATCTTTGTCAGAACTTAAAACTTTAAGATCTTCTACAATATGGCTTCAACTTGCTTTTTCAACTGTATTGGTCACTTCTACCATAATTATGCCTCTTGATGTTTCTCAAATATACACCGTCTTTCCCCACTATCGTGCCTTCATTCATGATGATTCTCTTTCCTGGAATGCCTTTTCCCTGTCAAAATTCTACCTAAGCTCCAATCCAATCTCAGTTTACTATTAGGAACCTCTTCAGAAGTTCTCCCATCAGATATAATCTTTCTGCCCTTTGAATTTCCATGGCCAACTTCCCCTACTTTTTTGAGTTTATTATTTCTACCTTATATTTTGCTTATTTCAATACTTAGCATCCCTGTACCACAAAGTCGTGGTCTCTTTTGGGGAGGAACCACGTGCCCCCAGCACCTCACATAGTGTCTGATACATGATGAGCAGACTTAGTTGTCTGTTGAGATCCTGATACAGGCTGGGGAAGTGGGTAGACATAAAAAAAAAAAAAGACAAAGACAAAAATCATGTAAAATCAAGAAGTGTTTCTACTCTTTTTTCTTGGCATTATACATTCATTTATGCAACATACATTCCCTCTCCATCCCACTGCCAAATGTGCTGTTGTTGCCTATGAAACATAAAGAAGTCTAGGATAATGGATTTTATCATCATTTTTTACAATTATGAAACATATGCAAACAAGTGCAACCCTATCTTGAATTGTTAATACTTTAATTGGAATAACTCATTTAAACTGCCCAAGAAATTGTGTTAAAATCCATGTGCCCATTTCAAGCAAATTTCCGGAATGCAAGGGTTTCAAATGAATAAAAATATACCCTTCTTTCTTCTCTTTCTCCTCCAGGGAGATACTCCATTTTTTTTTTTTTTTCTGGCATAAATAAACCAACTTGTTTAAGTTAACCTCATAACTCTCATTTTAAAGACTTTTTTTATTTTTTATTTTTTAATTTATTTTTATTTTTTGAGGTGGAGTTTCACGGGAGGCTGAGGCAGGAGAATTTCTTGAACCCAGGAGGCGGAGGTTGCGGTGAGCTGAGATCGCGCCACTGCATTCCAGCCTGGGCAACAAGAGTGAAACTCCACCCCCAAAAACAAAGAAAAGAAGAAAAGAAAGAAAGAAAGAAAGAAAGAAAGAAAGAAAGAAAGAAAGAAAGAGATGGAATTTCGTTCTTTTTGCCTAGGCTGGAGTGCAATGGTGCTATCTTGGCTCACTGCAACCTCCGCCTCCCAGGTTTAAGTGATTCTCCTGCCTCAGCCTCCTGAGTCGCTGGGATTACAGGTGTGCGCCACCATGCCTGGTTAATTTTGTATTTTTGTAGAGACGGGGTTTCACCATGTTGGCCAGGCTGGTCTCAAACTCCTGACCTCAGGATTTGCCCACCTCGGCCTCCCAAAGTGCTGTACTCCCAAGTGCCCCAGGCAGTGTGATGTAACGAAGGATAGATGGATAACTTCTTTAATCAGACTGGCTTCAAATCTTACTTCTGCAGGATCACTAGCCCTGTGACCCTCCACTAGTTTGTTAATCTCTCTCTGCTGTATTTCCCTATCTGTACAATGAGGATGCTGATAATTGGGTTGTGGTTGAACAATGAAGTGAGTTAATGTCTGCAAGGCACTTAGCACAGGGTCTGGTATGTAAGTATTGGCCATGAGAACTCTTGTTGATTGTTAAGCTTAGAACTGAACTAGTCTTTTAAAGCTGTGGAAACTCAAGTGCCACATGGCTATTTTCTGGTTAAATTGAGATCCATGCTGATCTCTAGACTGCCTTTCCCAGTTTTTCCTACACAGAGTCACCTCTCTATCTTGTATCTGTGCAAGGTTTCGTTTTGTGTTTTCATTCCCTAATATACCACTATCCCCTAATTCACACGGAGACTTCATTAGACTCTGACGGGTAGCTTCTTTTATTGTCTTAGATTGAGAATAGTAATGGCTAATATCCCATGTTGTACTTTGGTAGAGGCTGAGAGGAAAATTTCCACCATAAATGGCACTGTGCTATTGGTTAGAGGCATATTGAAACTTTTTTACCTTTCCCTATTGCATTCAGGGAGAAGAGACAGGGCCTGGCGGAGGAGCAGTTTGATTTGAAAGAGCAAATTCTAACAACAGCAGAGAGACTGGGGGAAGAGCTGTTAGGCAGCCTTCCAAACATACCATACTGTTGATTCTAACAGTAAAGGGGCTCTCTTCCTAATCACTCACTTTATATTTCCGAGCTCTCTTGACAACACCAGTGGAGATGAAGGCTGCTATTACAGATGGGGCTTGTGCATTAGAGTTAGCCAACTTGTAAACTCTTGAGATTAAAAGCAAATTAGGAAAACACGTATGTGACTTGCGCTTCTTGGGAAGTTTTTTACTCCCATCAAGAGGTAAAAATAGTAAAGTTAATACGTACTCTTTCATTTGATTCCAGTCAAGAGTGAAACCAAACTAGATCGGAAACTCTTTGTACCTTTGACCCAGCACAGAGCTGGGCCCATGGTGGGCACTGAATAAATGTTAGTTGACTCCGAGATGCCTTCCCATTAGCCATTTGGATTGTCTGATGCGGAACAATTTTCTTTCTTTTATTTATTAATAGTTCCCAAGTTGTCACCAATTCAGTGTGCATTCTGGTACAGTTTAATCAGTTTTAAAAAGATAAATAACATTTGCTTTTTCCTGGACACACTCCCTTTTCTTATGTAATCAAAATAGCGACCAAAAAGCAATGGCCCTTTTTGTTAGAATATCATATTGAAATTTCGTTTCTTATTCATATATATCACCAACCTTCATTCGTATTGGTCACTCCCCAATCCCTTTCAGCCTATTTTTCATTTCCAATGAATATTTGTGTTTTGGAATAGTTTTTTCTAAGATGAGTATATCTTAGTTTATATACAGCTTGCATTCCTTTCAAGTTCAAACTCTTCTTTTCTTTATACACTTAAAGCCTTAGGACTTTGTTTTCCCTCCTTAGGAAGTTTTCATCATGTGCAATGTTTTCCCATTCAGTCTTATCAGCATCACTGATTAATAATTTCTTCCTATTCCCAGAGCACGTAACTATGAGCACAAGCATAGGCTCTGAGAAAGCACTTGGCAAATACTTATTAATTTATTGAGTCATAAGTTGAAGGTGTTATTAGATTATTTCCAACTCAGTAACCTATTAGGCATATGGTCTTGGACATGCAGTTAAACTTGTTTTGCTCCTCCCTTGTCTTCTTCTCCTCTTCTTCCTTCTCCCTTCTCCTCCTTCTCCTCATTTTCTTTTTCTTAGGAGGGGTTGTTGGGACCTAGCTCATTAATAAGCAGACTATATCTGAGTTGTTGTGTGTATTTTTTAAAATTTTGAGACATTTCAGCCATAAAGAAAAGTAGACTGATACAATAAAATTCATGGGCACTCCAGCTACTTTGTTTAATTTTAACATTTTGTATGTTTGTTTCACATATTTTTTTAAAAAAAGAAATAAAACGTAGCACATTCAGTTTTAGTCTACTGTGTTCTCCCTGACCACATTTCCTCTTCCTTCTCGAACTTTGCATTTATCCCTTTTGTTGTATCCCTTCAGGATTCTGTAAAAACACGTAGTGTTGTTTTACAAGTTTTAAGCTTTGTATAAATAATATCATATTGTACATATTCTGCTGAAACTTGACTTTGGCTCAATGTTGTTTCTGAAATTTGTCTTTATGCATGTAGTTGTAATTCATTCATGTTACCAGTTGCATAGTATTCCATCAAACCTTAATATGTCATTGCATGCTGCTGGTACTGTACACTTGCTACTTATAGTTTTACTTTTTTAATGATTACAAATTTGGGCTATCATAAGTATTTCTGAATATACATATATGTATACTTGTTTAATAGTTTCTCTGAGACCTACACCTGTAAGTAATGTTGCTAGGTTGAAGGTATGAATATTTTTAACTTTATTAGATTTTACCAAACTTTGTAAAGTGATTGTACCAGTTTGTACTTCTACCAATTACGTAAGAAGTTGTTATTGGTCCACAGCAGTTGATAATAGTCAGAATTTAAGGTTTTACCAATCTGATAGTTGTTAAACAGGATACCATTATTGTTTTAACTTTCAATTCCCTGAATACCAACAAGGCTGAGCACTTATTCATATCTTTATATATCTTTGCCTTGCCTTTTTATGAATTATCTGTTGATATAAACAATGTGCTACGGATTTTTTAATGTAATGTGTTCATCTGTCTTTTCACTTCTATTCCTTCTGTAATTTAATTTTCTAGATTATAACTATTTTTAAAGCACACAAACAATGTGGCATAACTCACATACATTTATTGTGATTAATAAGGTAATCAGTTTTATTTCTTCCATCTTATTTTTTTATTCTGCTTTCTCTCTGCTTTTTTCTATTCTTACTGCCTTATGTTGATTATTATTTTTACTCATTTTCTTCATTTACCATTTGAAATTCATGCCTTCTGCTTTCATCTTTCAAAGATCAGCCTTAACATTTTAACCTGCATGTTTGGCTTAACAAAGTCTTGACTGTGTTCTTCTAAAGTCTTCTTGTGTTCTCCTGAACAACAGAAGAAGCTTAGAATGTCTTTGTTTTTTCTCTTTTGTACATTTTTATTGTTCAATATTTAAGATTTGCCTGGATTTATAGTTATCAGTTATCATCATTGTTGATTTTATAGTTAATGACTATCTAGATTCACCATACTTTAAACAATTTTATTTGGTAAACAATTTTATTTGATTATCATTGCTTTGTGTGTTTTAGCCATTTATTTGGGCCAAGAATTCTTCTTTGTAAAGTCCATTCTTTATTGAATTTTTGAGCAAGTGTCTGTTAGTGAAAACTCTATGACTGAGTTTGCTTGATATGGTCTTTATTTCAGTCTGACTCATGAGTAATGGTCTAGATTTGTATAGAATTAAAGGTTGACCACTGTTTACTTTCAGGACTTCAAAGGTATTATTCTTTTGTCTTCTTTTTCTACAGATGCTGTTGAGAAATCTATAGATAATCTAATTATTGTTCCTTTGTAGGTGGCCTGGATTTTCTCTCTGGATACTTTTAGATCTTCACTTTGGTGTTTTGGAGCTTTGCAATGGAATTCTAGGTTTGGATTTATTGTTACTTATTTTGCCCATAAAAATTGTATATCCTGAATTACAGCTTTGTTCAATACTTGTAAATCCTCTGCTGTTATCTTTTCAGCTAGTGCATCTTCCACTTCTATTTTCATTTTTTGGAACTCCTATTAGACATATGTTGGGCCTACTTATTCTATCTTACATATTCTTTGACACTGTTTTACGTTTTTCAGCTCTTCAATTTCTCTAAATTTAATTCTGGGTAATTTTCTCTCAAATATTTCCTTTTCTATTTTTAGTCTTTAATTTTTGTGGGTACATAGTAGGTGTATATACTTATGGAGTACCTGAGATGTTTCGATACAGGAATGCAATGTGACATAAGCACATCATGGAGAATGGGGTATCCACCTCCTCAAGCATTTATCCTTTGAGTTACAAACAATCCCATTACACTCTAAGGTATTTTAAAAGGTACAATTATTGTTGACTATAGTCATCAAATTGTGCTATCAAATAGTAGGTCTTATTCATTCTTTCTGATTTTTTTTTGTTCACATTAACCATTCCCACCTCCCTCACATCCTTTTATGTCTATTAATTATCTCTTTAGTTATGTCTAATCTGTTTAACCTGAGTTTAATTTTAATTTTCATTTTTTATTAACTATTTTTAAAACACACAAACAATATAGAGAATACTGTAGTGAATGATTGGGAACTTGCCATGAAGCTTTGGAAATAGAAACCTTATATCTTTTGTTGATTTTGTTTCATTTACTGCACTGAATTTTTATTAAGGAATGATTCATTTTGTTCCCTTGAAACTTTTCTGTTACTCATTTGTAGTGTCTTGCTCATTTTTATAATTTCTATTCCTTTTATGATTAGCCATTTAAAATATTTATTCTGCAATTTTCCTGACAGGTGTATTATTGGAAAGTTTTAGGAGTTGAATCCTGCTATTTTGTTTTCTATGCCAACTCTCGTTTGCTGAGGAGATTTTCCTGATGTGTTTTACAATTTTGGATTATAAGCTAATTTAGCAGTGCATTTTCTATTTGAATCGTGGGTATCCTGAGTTGAGGGTGTGCCTCCCATAGAAGGTTTATTCATTTGTTTGCTTTTTCCTGGTATCCCAGAGGCATTGACAGGCCAGAATCCATTTTTATAATTCCTAGAGATTGACAGTGGTACATGCACACTCTACACAGAGTGTATTCTCTATTCACAGAGACACATTCCTGGTCGCAGGTTCCTAAAGTAAACTTTACTTTCTTTCTATCGGTGCCCAGAAAATGTCAAAAAAAATTTTTTTTTTCTGTTACTTTCCTTTGCTAGTAAATAGTTTTTTTTTTTTTTTGTTTGTTTACTTTTTCACTGAATTTATAGCCCTGTGAGATCTCTGGTTTTGTGAGATGTCTTAATTCCAACTACGTTTCTTATTTCATCTCCTGGTCCTGTCTGGGCATAAAATTCAAGGACCTTACATTATGGAAACCTCTCCATGTTCAGGCTGCTGCGGCTTCGGCTCTTGTGCTAACTCCGCATAGTCACTCCTCTGGATTCAGATCCCTCTTTGTTTTTGGTCTCTGGAGTTGTCTTTCAGTTTGTCAGATGCTCAGCTCTTTAGCAGGTGTTTATATTATTTTAGCCCATATTTCAACGTGGTTTTTGGTAGGAAGGTTTATTTGGTTTTCTGGTTTCCCAAACAGAACTCCCACAGAAATTCTTTAAGGTATTCCTTTTTATTTTTAAAATTGCAGTAATAATACATACTTTGCAGCTTCGTATAAGAACTGAAAATAGTATGCACAAACTATCTCTCCATGTCTGGCAATGTCTAGCACATACTAGATATTTGACAAAATAGTTGTTACTAATTTTATTTTTTGTTAACACATGAATAAAACATGAAAAAATAAGCCATGAAGGAATGTTTTGGATTACTTATTATCATTAAGGAAACACTTCTGGGAATATTCTGTGGAGTAATAACTTGGATCAGGGCCCAAGTTTTGATTAGATTTTATAAAACATTTGTTGAAGGCCTACCGTGGGCTTAGGTCTCTACTATATTCTATAGGTTCCTCAATTCTAGTGTGGGAGATAGTGCCACCTCTAAACCATGTGCTGTTTTTCTTGAAAAAAGTTCCTGAAGTTTACATGGTATCACAAAGCCAATAGTAGGGACACCAAAGGATTTAACTTCATCATCTCTCTATTATTTTATCTTTTAGCCATCTGGCAGCTGTATCATCCCCCACTTACTTCACACTTCCTTTTGCCAATTCAATAAAAAATATTGAGTATTTATAATGCCTGCTATGTACACATTGTTCAGGGCATTCTGAGAAATATAGATGTAGTATAAGAACATGTTCTTATCCTTAGATTACTTAGAATCTGTTTAGAAACATAAGGTATCTGAAATTATAAACAAGAACAACAACAAAATTCTGTGTAATAACATACCAGGATTAGCTATATAAATAACAATGCTCTGGGATTTCAGAGAAGGGAAAAAGGTAAACCTAGGTTTGTGAGTAGAGCTTGAGTGAATTTACTCATGCAGGAAAGGGAGAGAAAGATCATATTAGACAAGCTAAGAAAATACTATGAGCAAGGCACAGAGGAAAGCACCATGAAACCAGAGAAAAGAGCTAAGAACCTGGTGACAGAATACTTAAGTAAGAGTTCTGGCTCAGTGACCTTCCATGTCCTAATCTTCTATATGAGAAGTTCATCTTCTTTGTCACTGGGAATATCTCGGGGTGGAACATACCAAATGTTTTGGGTGATACATCAGTTAAGATAAGAGAGAGAAAACCCAATTCAGCTTAAAAAAAAAAAAAAAAAAAAGAAATATATTGCTTACTGAACTGAAAAGACAGAGGGTCACTTTTCATAGGTGTTTTGATCCAGGGACTCATAAAATACCACCTGGATCTGGTTGTCCTCCATCGCTCAGCTCTTCTCTCCTTCATAGTTGGTTTCAATATCAGGTTCCATATGATAGCTGCTAGTACCATCAGGACTCCATCTTCTGAGGTTCAAATGTAGCGGAATAAAGATCACCTCTTTCATTCAGCAGATCCAACCACGTAGAATAGCATCTCATTAGTCCTCATTGGGTTACTCACCTATGCCAAGGGAACGTGGCACACAGTAGGCAGGTCTGAGTCATGAACTAGAGATGGAGTTAACTCTACTTGGAGCACATGGATTGAGAGCAGAAGAGGGACTAGATGAAATGTTTCCCAGATGAAATGTTATGCTTGATTACTTAAAAAAGGGGTAGTTGGGTTCTGGCAGCTAAAATCGCAGAGTCCACTATGGGAGAAGAGAAGTTAATATATGGAGAGATATTAAAGCCACATGGGTCATTTCACATCTTGGGAAAAAGTCTCAGTCTTTGGATAACTTGGTATCCATATCTGTAATGGTACCTACCAATAGTATTACTTGGAAGACCAAGAGACCTAATGAGTGGGAAAATGCTTTGTAAATTACAAAGTACTATAAAATCATAAGGTGTCTGCATGTTACATGAATAAAAATAAACATATAAGAAAATAAGGGGATTTGACTGGATTTTGAAGGGATATGGGTGGACTGAGGACATGCTAAATAAATGCCTTTTGATGGGGTTTCTGGGGAGTCACTAAAGATTTTCTATGTAAAAGACAGTGATATATTTATGTCCCATGGTTAATCTCCTTAAAATTTAACCTGTTCTCCTTTCTAGAACCTCTATGCACATTCTCCTCTTTCTCCCCCTGCCAGATTTCGTTTTTTTCATGAGAGTATACCCTAAACAATCATCAGGGGTCTAAACAATCTTTACAATTGCCCCAATTTCTCATAGCATCTTGGAATGAGTGAAGGACAGGAAGGGAATAGCCCTAGGTTTCCAAGTTCCTGTATTCTCTTCTTGTTGAAGTTGAAGATGCTGATAATGTCTCCTATATTATTTTACAAAAAGAGGATTTTGTCCCTTCCTCTTCCTGACTTTCTCAGCCCTATCTCTTCTTTGTATTGTCTGGATTATCAGGTATTTCTAAATATTTAGGGGGCTTAAACTGAATTATCTGGTTGACAACCATTAACAAAAACAGAAAATCAGGTTATTCCTTTGACCAGTTTTCAAAGAAAACAAGCCCGTGAGCCAGATACTACAGACCCTGAAGTCAGACAAGTTGGATATATATTTTTTTCTGTCTTCAAACATAAGACAAAAGTTGGGATGATTCCACTGAAACAATATTTTTTCTCTATGCTGTTAATATTTTACATGATTATGCAGTTCTGCCTGTGGCCATTCTGATACTTTTTCTCAATCTACAGTAGTGCTTCCTTCATTTTGCATCCTGCGTCCTCTGCTTTTTTAACCATTCCTTCCTCTCATCCAGATCAGCTCTTTACGCCAGTGAGAAGGGAAAGAATTCCACCTTTTCTACTCAAGAGTTAAGAAAAGCTAAAGGGCTGGCTTTGAGTGGTGAACACATTTAAATCACAGGATGAGTTTTCAGGCTGATTCTAAGCCTCTGGTTTGGAAAACAAACACAACAAAATAATTTAGTTCTTCACAATTAAAACAAAATATAGATTTTTAAACGGAAAGCTTTGCTTCAATTTTGTTTTATAGGGCTAAATACTTGATTATATTGATGGTATAAAATATTGCTGGTGTCCACTGACTCCCAAAACACTAACACTCATTGGCTCCATGAAGACAGAGCATGGCCCCTCACTCATGACTGATGTAGGCAAATGGAATATTAAGAAAGAAAATGTCACTGATCTATGGGTCTTAAATTGAGGTAAAGATCAAAATGCAATCAGAGTTGCCTGACTGCTGAAGTGGTGGCTTTAATCATGTGAATTGGCAAATTAAAGCAATATACATGTATTGCTTCAGACAGACAAATAGATAGATAAATTTTTGAAAAATTTCTATCCTAAGACCATCCACTTGCCTAGTATGTAGAAGGCTCATTGTTGATGCCTATCAGGCTTTCTTGCTAGAATTCTGAAAGTTCCTTTGTGGACTTGGGGTCCCTCGAAGGGAAGAAAACTAGGGATTTTATTGGTCCTCTACCACCTAGACTACAGACTTTACTTTCTCAGTGATATGATTTGGTTGTATCCTCACCCAAATCTCATCTTGAATTATAGTTCCCATAATTCCCATGTGTTGTGGGAGGGACCCTGGTGGGAGATAATTGAATCACAGGGGCAGTTTCCTCATACTGTTCTCTTGGTAGTGAATAAGTCTCATGAGATCTGATGGTTTTACAAGGGGAAACGCCCTTTGCTTGGCTCTCATTCTCTCTTGTCTGCCACCATGTAAGATGTGCCTTTAGCCTTCCATCATGATTGTGAGGCCTCCCCAGCTCCACGTGGAACTGTGAGCCCATTAAACCTCTTTTTCTTTATAAATTACCCATTCTTGGGTAAGTCTTTATCAGCAGTATGAAAATGGAATTAATATACTCAAGTTTTCCTTTCTGTGGTTTCAGTTACCCACAGTCAACTGTGATGTGAAAATAGGTGAGCACAGTACAGTGAGATACTTGGAGAGAGGAAGAGAGAAGGAAAGAGAGAGGGAGACCACATACACACAAATTTTATTACAGAATATTGTTATAATTGTTTTATTATTAGTTGCTGTTGTTAATCTCTTACTTGGCCTAATTTATAATAAACACTGACTCACTCATTCCACCCCTCCTCAGCTCCTGGAAACTACCATTCTACTTCCTGACTCCATGATTCTGACTACTCTAGGCACCTCATATAAGTGGAATCATACAATATTTATCCTTTCATGACTGACTTAATTCACTTAGTATAATGTCCTCAAAGTTCTTTCATGTTGTAGCATATGTCAGAATTTCTATCCTTCTTAAGGCTGAGTAACATTCCACTGTCTTAGGAGAATTTTGATTGTAAGAAGCAGAAACTAGCCTAAGAAAAAGGAAATTTATTTTGAGCTTGATCATATCAGGCATTAAAAGATAGAAAACAGAGGCCACAAGAACACTGAGTCTAGACTGTCATAGCATATCATGGAGGGTACTTCCTTTGTCTCTCATCTAACTGGACTCTTTTTGTCTCACTGTTTAGAACTCCATATACAGGTCAAAAAGTCCGCATGCTTGGGCTTACCCTGGGGTGGTTGCTCTTGGTTGGGGCATCCATTGGTTCAAGTGTCTGGGGAAAGGGCAAACAGGTTACAGACATTGAAGTAAGGGCAGCTTCTCTGAAGTAAGTTTCCTGATGAGCAGGGGATTACTGACACCTTTGGTAAAACTGGTAATCAGCCAGGTTTTACTATCAGGTGCCTACTTTGCAGAGTTGCTAAGATTAAATTACTACATACATACAAATTCTCAAAATGCAACACATAGTAAAAACTCAGGGTCACTCACTTTCTTTGTGCCTTGGGCAAGTTAGTTCCTTCTTTCAGATCTCGGTGTTCCATTATCTGTAAATGAGGGCTTTAGACTAGGTCCTTTCTAGTTCTACCAAAGAGCGTGGTCCTACCTGAAGATCAGAGGATGGACTAAGTGACCAGGGGTTTCTTTGTTTCTTCCTTATCTTATTCAACTTCCTAGAGTAGGCTTCATTGCTGGGCTTCTCATTAAGTGTTTTTTTCTTTTTAGTGGTGTGAATAATTAATTGCCACTATCATTAAGACTCCTAGCAACCAAGTTCTGTCCCATATCTCCTGTGGTGCAGCATGTACTTCCTGGGCAGATGAAGAAATAACAGTGTGTGAGAAATCTGTTAGCAATTAGCATGGCCAACTGGACTTTCTCAGGAGGATACACAGCATTCTCCTTCAAGAACAAGGATTCTGCTCCTCCACACCAAAGAGAATCATCTGATGTGTTCAATATTTAATAAATGAACTGAAGCTCTAATGAGGTGGAGACATTATATGTGGACAGTTGTCTCCTGAGGGATTAGTGGGGCAAGCCTCCTCCTGAGATCACATCAACTGTGATCAACTGTGCCATTATGATTTAACCAGAGGCCTTGCCTCCTCCAGCAGGGGGGAGTTCACAGCTCATTTTTCACCTGTCTGTCATCGCCTAGGATTTGCTCACCTCTCCAGTCTCAGTTCTAGAGTCTGGGCATGAAAGATACAGCAGGAACCATTAGCCTTTCTCCATGGTTGTTGACCTCTCTGTGTGAACTTGGTAATTCTCTCTCAGTGGGGAGTAAAAAATTCCATGTGGTCAATGAGCACAGGGAAGTTAGGTTATTAAAAAAACTTCAAAACCCTAGAAATGGTTTGGGGATGGGAAGCACACAGGGTCATGAATAACTGGTGAGATTTCAGAAATTAGAATTTGAAGGGCAATGGCCATTCAAATGATATGGGTCAGCTTGCCTTACTGTAACTTGGTCACTTGACATATTTTCCTACAGGGAGGGCTATGAGCTCCAGGGACATATTATTATACCTGCCACTTTCTACCTGCCTGTAAAGGCAAGTAAACATGCTGACTCTAGAACATTAAACCTTGAGGGACACTAAAAAGGGGCCACGTGGCCCTTTCCAATTTTTCTGTTTCTTGGTTTTGTTCCATGTTCTATCTGTACTCTCTTGTCATGTCCAATTCTCTTGACTGCCTTTGCCTTTTTTTCTTCTTCTTTTTAACCTTGGACTCAATCACTAAAGTCTCAGGAAACATTTTACTATCCTACTAGCAATCACCAATAAGAAACCATGACCTATTTTACTGAGAGTTATTAGCAGACAGTTGATTCTCTTGACATCAGAAGTGATGGGTATGAACAAAAGGAATATTTTCTCAGCAAGTTTGAGGATCACCTTACTATGACTGATAGCTTCTGTCCAAGTCTTGAGGATTTTACATGAAATGCTTCAAGCTAATAATAGGAGAGGTAATGAGGAATACTCATGCATGTGCAGTCAGGGCTGGTGGAAAGGAGGGTAGTTTGTGGAGAGTGGGGGTAAAGGGGTAGTGAAGATTAAAGGTTGCTTATAAGCCTGGGAATTACTTAAGATAATAAACCTCTGATATTGAAAGTTTGGGATTGAAAAGGGAATAATAAAGTAGTAATCAAAAATGTACTAAAATGAATTTGATGCAAATGAGATGCAGAGAGTGCCCTGGATTTGTTGGAAGAGGATGTCAGATAATTGGAAAGCATACATTCTGGCCTATGCATGGCCAGTGCCAATCTCTTCAAGAATTCTCTGGAGCCTCTTATGCAAAACCATTTTAAGTTGAACAGGGACATTTTCTTTTCCTGTCAGTTAGAGAGTTGTGAAATTTTATCTATTTTGGTATTTGTTCTATTGGGAAATGGACAAGTTCTGGAAAGAAATCAGGAACAAGCCTTGGCAGACACTCCATACTCATCTTTGGTTCAGCCAACTCACCTTATTCCAGCAACTGCCTGGCATGAGAGAAGATGTGGTGGTTTATGTAATAAGGAGAAGGGAGGTATGCCTAGCAAAGACCAAACTCAGGGCACCCAGCCCACCCAGAATCCTAACCGTTGCTCTATGAGTGAGAAGATGATTTCTTCAACAAAAGAGAGCACTGGGAGCACAGAGGCAAGCTGTTCAACACCTCTACCCCTACCAGACCATTCTCTTTCTCCCACTCCTTCCTGGTACTGCCCCATTAGCCCTATGGAAAAGGTACACTTAATCAGACTGGTCAGATTTCTAAACTTCTGCTAGCAGTAGGCAGGGCTCAAGCCATGCAGCTATGTACTCTGTTCTCTCTTCTACTCCCTCCTGCCATGAAGCTAGTTGCTAAGTTGAGTTTATCCTTTTCATGGGGCATTCCATCTCTCTCTGTCTCTGCACACATGCCATTGAGACAGGATCATTCATGTTTTCAGATAGAAGTGTTTAGATTTTAGACATGAGGACAAAGTAGGAGACTTCACTGGGCCCTAGTGCTCAGCCTCATGGTTCGGCCCTGGTGTTGCAGAAGGCTTGGTTTGCAGCACCAGGCTCTTACCATTACAATGCTTCTTATTTGTCTGCTGATCTTTAAGATCCTTTGAACCCTCCCATGGGCTGGTGGGTACAGGTGTTTGGCAAAGCAGACTTTCACATTGTCCCCTTATTCTTCCTATAGGCCTGGCAAAATCACAATCCTATTCCTATTACCAAGGGACAGAAATATTGTGAAATTTTCTCTCTCCAAAAGGATTAAGTCACCCTAACCTGAAATTAGAGAAGCTGAAATATGATTGAGTTTTAGATATGATAATGTGCTGTGCTAATGTTTATCTGAACAGAGATAATAAGCTGAATGGTAAAGCTGTGGGAACAGATTTGTGAGGGGAACAAAAAAAGGATTTGAGACTCAGAGGAAGGCTTGCGACACTGACTAGGGTGGTTGTGGGCCAAGAAGAAGGAAAGCCTGGCTTAGGGAGATTTTACTAGCATTGTCCAGGGTGGCTGCAGTCATGATTCATTTGTACAGAGAAATGGAAGGTAAGTTTTACCTTAGAGGAGAGAATGTTCTTTTCTGATGACCAAAGAATCTGGACCCCAAAGGTAAAGCTAGAAGAAAAAAGAAATAAGGAAGGGAAACTGGAAAAAAGACCTGTTTGGGTATCTGAATCTTTAATAAAGATCCCTCCCACTAAAAATAAAAGGCTTTGGGCACTTTAATCTTTAGGGAGCAATTAGTTAATATGCACAGAGTCAGGGATGTTTTATGCAAAACAGTGGAGCAGCTTGCTGGGGTGAAGGATGGAACCCCCAGGAGCATGGTGTCGGGGAGTGAAAAACTTACACTTTTGGTCAGATTTCAGAAGATAACTCGAACTACAACCACTGAGTGGTGGAAAGAATCTTAAATAGTTTATGGGTTCAAATTGTGACTATGCCGATGACTAACAGTATGACCTTAGGAAGGTTTCATTCCCTCTGTGTTAATTAGTTCCTTGTCACCAAATGAAGAGCTGGTCCCATAACTGCTAAGGTCTCTTTTGGCTTTTTCTATGCTCTTGTAATGTATGATTAGGAACTGTCCTGGGTTATGCTTTGTCACAGGTATTCTGTGTCCACTAAGCACACTATAGGACCTCTCTTTCTGTTGTCAATTCAGAAGCATTTTTGTCCCTTCTGAATACTCACAATGTTAAATTAAATAAGCAGGAGGCCATTGACCTGAGGTTGTCTTCATACTTTGAGCCCTACTGAAAAAAAAGAAAGAAAAAAGCAACCTAACATTGTACATAAACAAACTGAAACCTAATCATGGAGTATAATGTCAATCACAAGCAGTCAATCACAAGCAGCAGCTACGCTTCGGCCAGTCACAGGATGCCAATTGATCAGACCATGTCCAAATAAGGCAAACCCTGAGCTGTAACCTTTCAAGCTATTTCTGTACTTCTATGGTCTATCTATAAATACTCACTGTCCACATTGCAGGGTGGAGCTCTCTGAACTTCTGGCTGTAAGTGCTGCCTGATTCATGAATTGTTATTTGCTTAAATAAACTTTGTTAAATTTAATTTGCCAAAGTTTTCTTCTAACAACAGCAACTTCTTGCTCCCTCTGTGCTGACCCATGATTCAAATTTTTTAGAATTACATTTCCCATATTCTCTTCTCAGCAGGTTGTGTGCCTGATTTGGCTAATGAGATCTACTTATATAGGATTTGGATGCCAAAAGGAAAAGAATAGCATGAGTTTCTGAGGCAGCTATGGGCAGGTGTGTAGGCTATAACAGAGGGAAGGCATAGGGCCATTCCAGTGGCTTCTGCACATTCTCCTGAGAATCACCTTCTTCAGTGCTGCAGGCAGCTGAGATCATTAGCAGTGACTTCCCTGTGATTCTTGTATTTCTAGATTTTCTTAGAGCCAGCAGCAGTCTCCTTGACCTTTGAAACTGGCAACTTTTAGAGCAGTTGTGTAAATCTCTAATTCTTTACATTAACTCTCTTCCTGCTTGAAATATCTAGGGTAGCTTCTGATTTTTTGACTGTGTCATTCAGGGTTCTCCACAAAAACAGAACAAATAGGATGTGTGTGTGTATACAATAAAAAAAGGTTTTATTATAAAAAACTCATACAATT
This sequence comes from Mandrillus leucophaeus, assembly GCF_000951045.1. Taxonomy (NCBI): domain Eukaryota; kingdom Metazoa; phylum Chordata; class Mammalia; order Primates; family Cercopithecidae; genus Mandrillus; species Mandrillus leucophaeus. The sequence continues at coordinate 1,824,791 of NW_012103166.1, forward strand.
ATGGAGGCTGGTGAGTCCAAATTCTGGTAGGCTGGAGATCTGTAAAAGTTGGTGATGTAGTTCCATTCCACAGGCTGGTGGCCTGGAAACCTAGGAGAGCTGATGGTGCAGGTCAAGTCTGAAGGCAGTTTGCTGGTGGGCCTCTAGATTGGGCAGGATAGTCTTATGGTTCTAAGTTTGTCCTCTGTTATCCCAGGATCACAAATCTCTATTTGTTTACAGGAGCCCATTTCAATCATGGCTTTTCCCAACACCACTCTCAGCCTGTAGAGGACAGCCATTTAAGAGTTTTCCAAAGACAGCAGTGCTCCCCCTCACCAACGCCTTGCTCCATGCCTCAGTGGAAAGAATACTATCCAGGCTCTCCCAACAAAGTGAGGAAGGCAGTCATGTGTGATGAATTTTATCCAACATTTCTCTCTTCCAAAGGCTTCAGTTTCATTCCTGTACATTTTACATAGGAAAGCCTGGCTTCTCAACTTTATTTAACCTAACCCACAGTTGAATCCAGGTTTAAGTCCACCAAATGAGTAATTATTTGAATTGATATCATTTGTTTCTGATAAAACTTTGGATCTAATTTTGATAAATTCAGTCCAATCCAATACTGTGTTATTTACTTCTTGGTCCAACACCCTTAGAATCTATTGGTAAAATCTTCTTTCAATGAATATGCCGTCTCCTCCAAGTTTGGACTGTATTATCTTATACCTGGATTCTGTTGAGAACCTATACTAGTTTGGGCCTGGTAGCAATGAGAGATGGTGGGGGTGAGCCTTGAGGATAATTTGTTTCTCCTAACTGCTTTGGGTAATTTTACTGTAGTGTTTTTAAGAATGAGGAGACAAACTGCCTGCTAGATGGAAGAAGGGACTCATTTTTCTAACAAAGGAGTTCAGAATTATTTGGGGTTCAAGGTCCAAGTATTCAGCAGAATCCATCCAAATGTCTGACTCTAATCCTAGGAATCACATGCCTTCATTATTCTCCCCAAAGCACCAAGAAGCATCCATCCCAAAGTCCTACAATTAATCACTTCCTCCATATTCTATTACAATAGCCACTTTGCCTCCCAAAGCTTTATGTCAAATAGACACTTAATTGTGGGCAAATGTAAATGAAACTTTGACTAAGTTTTATCACTACATCCCACAGATTACCAGTATTCCAATTTTTCCTGGTGATGAAGTAATTTCCACTTTTAAGTCTAACTAAGTCAAATAACCAATTCCGTATATCATATTTAAGGTTGTATTTCCTGGAATCTGCACTGGTACTAAAAACCTTATTAACAAGAGATTGGTCAATATGATGGTTAATTAAGGTATTATGGGATTATATTAACACTTAAATTAGTGAATTTTGAGTAGGCAGATTGCCCACTATAATATGAGTGGTCCTCATCCATATTATGTTAAAGTTCTGACTAGAACCATAAGACTATCCTGCCCAATCTAGAGGTTAGTAATGCCTAACCACCAAAGACAAGGGATGCATGGTTATAAGAATGAGAAACAAGTCCAGAACAATAATCAGAATGATTTCGCATGCAGGGATATATGGAGATAAGTAGTTAGTCTTGTTTTCCTTAGAACTGAAATAGATGGGCAGACTAATAGAGCCTTATTTCATCTGAATAACTGAAAAACTGTAAGTCTGGTGAGCAAAGGGCCCCAACTGATGTCACAAAAATAGTGATTTAAGTTCTCTCATACAATTTTCAGACTGGAACTAGTTCACAGACCCAAAGATGCTTGAATGAAGGAAAGGCAATCTTCCCTGGAGGAAGAACTCAACAGCACTTCCACAAACAGTACATTGTAAGTAATCCTCCTAGCCTTCCCAAAAGGCTTGTGTAGCCATTTCCCAAGGCTTTTACACTCTTGGAAAGTGAAAGAACATATATATTTTTTTTTTTTGTAATTCCTAGACTTTAGCTCTGAACTGATGATACCTTTTGGGAAGTCATATTTTACCAATTGCCCCAGTGATTAGAAAATATTCTAGATGCCTTCTTCAGCACATGTGTGTAAGAGGGTAGAACTATCTCCCATGAAAAGTGTAGGCTCATACCTGAGAGCAGTTTACAGGAGTTCAGTGGTCTGGGGTGTTGAGTTATCCCCTCTAAAGTGTTAGTAAAATTACTGAAGTTTGGATTCCTGATCACTTAGAAAGAAGTACAACACTGTTTGACTTCTTTGAATGCCATAATTCAATGTGATGTTTTGACTCATTTACCTAATAACCCATAAGACTGTCAGTTTTGAGTAGAGCCAAGAGCAAGAGAAGGCTATACAACATGTACAACAGGGTACTCTGTGACTTGAAAATTGTAAAATCAGATGTAGTAAAATGTTTGTGACATACAGGAATGTTTTCTTGAATCTCAGGAAAATGCTGATTAAAGAATCCTGGTGTACACCTCTATGGTTATAAAGTAAGGTCATACCCTGGTGAAAGCAGCGCTGAGCTTGCTAACAGGCCTGGCAGAGACTAATCCCTGACTATTGGACAATATGTAGTCATGCAACCTGAACTACCCATCATCTATCGAGTATTATCTATTTAACCAAACCATAAAGTGAGCATGTGCAGCAGCATTCCATAATCACGTGGAAATGGTACATATGAGATTGGGTTGGAGTAAGTCCTGAAGGAAGGAGTTTCTTGAAAAAGTGGTTTAGACTCTAACGGCATCTACTTCTGTATTTCTGCCTCCCCCTGATCCCACACCTATGGCATCATGGGAAGCTATTTATGATCACTTGACTAGAGAAGAAAAAAAAAACTGGGTCCTCTGAATTATAGATGATTCCACATGATGTTCTCGTACCAGCCAGGAATGGATTGCTGCTACATTGCAGAGGTAGCTCTAGAGGATAGTAGGGAAGAGAATACCACCTACTTACCTATGGGAAGAATTTTAAGAGGCAACCAGAAGTATAGATCGATATTGGGAAGTGGCAAATACTTTGACTGGATGGTCAGGGACTTCATAAGTTTCAGATTGGAGGTGTGGGGACAGGGAGCTCTGAGAAAGAGGTATGTAGATGGACCTTTTGGAATGGGCGTAGAGTTAAGGATAATTGTTACCAGGGGAACTGCTTATCCAAGGGCATCTGCTGCAGGGAAGACTCTCAATAATCACAGAGGCTAGATGACTTATTCTGTGGATGGTTTCAGCTTTTTTATCCAGCCACTCCATAATCTGCTCATCCACAAAGTGGCCATGTTAACAGGAATGAATGTTATTCATGAGCTCAACAACATGGAGTTCTTCTCACCAAGACTGATCTGACTGCCACTGCTGAGTGCCTGGCATGTCAACATGTCAACGGCAGAGACCAAAGCTGAGCTCTCAATATGGCAACATTTCCCAGGAGGACCAGCCAGCCACCTGGTGGCAAGTTGATTACATTGGACTCCTTCCATCATTGAGGGGGCAGCAATTTTTTTCTTCCTGGAATAGATGCATAATATGGACCTGGGTCTGCCTTCTTTGCTGGCAATACTTCTGCCAGCACCACCATCTGTAGACTTATTGAATGCATTATTCACTGTCTTGGTATCACACAAAATATTTTTATTCTGACCAAAGAATTTTATTTTGTAGCCTAAATAAAAAGAAAGTTAGAGAAAGTGTCACACTCATGGGATTCACTGATCTTATGGTGTCCATCACTCACTCAGAAACAAGATGCAGTAAACATTCAAAATTAGGAACACATATATGATACCATGTATCTCATTTTAAATAAAATACATGGGTTTAGAAAGCCAATTTTTGCTTTCTGACCCCGCAACTAGAGTCTTAGATGCTACATGAGAAACCCTTTCACCAGGGGTCTATATTAGACCTTACTGAAAGTTGAGAAAACAGTTTGGCCTTTTAGGAGTTTCTCATACCACTGAACCAAGAAATAGAGAACAGTTACTGTATCACTGGTGATTGATTCTGATTAAGAATGGGAAGTAGGGTTGCTATCGCATAAAGGAGATAAGGTGCAGCCTAGGGAATTTGTGTTGGGAGCCTAGGGGATTTATTGGTATGCATTCCATATGCAGGAAGTTAGTGGAAGCATACAGCAACCCACTACAGGCACCTTCAGGAGTAAAGATTTGAGTTATTCCAACAGATAAAAAGCTATGACTGGCTTAGATGCTGATTGATTGATTGTAAAGGAAACATAGAATGGGTTGTAGAAGAAAGAAGTTTAAAGTCTTAGTATGGCCTTGTAATTGCTTGCAAAAATGAGGACCATGTTAACTGTGTATTTTGTCTTGCGTATGTATGTACATCTTCTTATCTTCTCTTTTCCATACAGAAGTTTGTTAGTTGTGATTAACTTGTAATTTAATTTTTAGTTTACTGATTATTAAAGAAGGACTGTGACTAAACTAGAAGGAGCATTAACACTACCTAGAGACGGCTACAGTTCTGGAGGGAAACTTTGAGTCTCTACCTTTCCAAGAGGGGGTGAGTGCATCTATGTTTGTACGAGAGTAGACACACCATACTAGGCAGACTCATTAATTTGTCGCTGATGTTGGTTAGAAGCTAAATATGTGTTGCAAGGATTTTATGGGTTTAAATGGGAAAACGGGTGGATTGTGCTGGGTTATCCATTATCAAATCAGCTGAGTACTGCATTTCTCATCATTCCTTGTCAGTATAATTCCAGGTCATATTCTGCCTATGAGAAGCACTCTCATGAGATTCGCAGAGGTAAAAATGGGGAAGCCGTTATTCCCTGACTGCAGCTGTGGGCAGGGGCATAGACAAAACTGTTGCAGACATAGGGTTGAGCTAGTACTTCTGGGCATCCTTCTCGGAATCACCCATGTGGTGCTGCAGGCAGCTGTCGCCAGTGGTGACGGCTTTTCTATGAATCATGCTGTTCTGTGTTTTCCAAAAGATGGCAGTAGCCTCCTTGACCTTCACTCTCTCATTCCTAATAAAAATTGTGTATTCTCCTAATTGACTTAAGAAATCCCTTCCTATTTACAATACCTTGAGTGGTTTCTGTTTTCCAGATCAAACCCTGGTATGCTAAACCCAAGTTTTCCTCTCTCCCCTACCAAGAAAATCTTGAAACCAAGAATGAGATAGGCAAAGCAAGCCTCTCTCTCTAGACAGCTGTTACTAAATGAAGTCATTTTTGAAGAGTCTGAAACCTCTTCAGGAAATGTCTGAAATTAGAGAGTTGATTGTCCTCATTGGAGTTGTTTCCATCTTGAGGGCTAAGGTTCCTGTGGATGTCTTGGTTTAACATTAAAGATTAGAAATTCTTAAGTACACCAGCCGCTATATTTAGAATAAATTAAAAATAGAATAACTGCTCAATTATGTGTTTTTTTTCTCTCTGTCTTAATTCCTTCCTCGTAACATATATAAACACACAAAGTTTTCTATTTGCTGTATAGGTTAATAACACACAAATTTATTTTTAAAACATTATTGATATTTCCTAATTTTTGTCATCTCAATTTTTTTTCTCAGTAGTGAATATAAAAGGTATGTCTATTCTTGATGTGGCTACAGTGGTGCATGCCTGTAGTCCCAGATACTCAGGGAGGCTGAGGCAGGAGGATCGCTTGAGCCCAGGAATTTGAGTCTGGCCCAGGCAAAAAAACATAGTGAGACCCTGTCTCTAAAAAGAAAATAAAAACAAAAACAGTATGCCTATTCTGAAGAACAGATGTTTAAAATCTTTTGCCTGTAAAAAATTTTTCCTATACTAAAATGGTTGAGATCCACTACCTTCAAGTCCAAAATACCCATGCAGTTTTCCTCCCATTCTTGAGCTTGGTTTGGAAAGAGCATGGCATGTATAGACAGAAAGGCTGGGGCTGGGTTATGTTTCTTGCTTCTTGCTGACTATAAAATCTTGGATAAGTCACTTTTTCTTTCTTAGGCTCGGTGACCTCTTCTGTTTGGTAGTAAAGAAAATAGTTGTTAGAAGTTGTAACATTACAAAAAAAAAAAAAAAAAAAAAAAAAAAACCTTAAATTTTCCATTTGTCACTTCAATCCTGTTTTTTTCTGAACCTTTAAATACCACAACTGCCTTATCTCTGTGTTTATTCATCTGATAAATGAGGCCCGTCTTATTCATATAATTTGGAGGGGTT
>NW_012103166.1:1830971-1840122 GCF_000951045.1 Mandrillus leucophaeus
AAAAAAAAAAAAAAAAAAAAAAAAAAAAGAAAACATCAGGTAATATGAAAGAAAGTGTTATACCACAGTCAGCTGATCCTAAAAAGTTCTGAGCCATTCATATAAATACCATCAGCACATATGTAAATCTACCCATCAACACAAGCTTACCTTTGGCCCACCACCATAGACTGAAAAAAAAAAATGTATCTGGGGCAAATTGTTTATCCCTTATTGATCTATTTGCCTTTTTAAAATAACTGATTTCTTATCCATTCCCTGTTGTACTAAAGTTATTTTGCTTATATCCTGAGCAAGTACAAAGGGATAATTTATGGTAAGGATATGGAGAACATCTTATAAACCCCAAGGACAGGGAAGCAGTTAGACTTTAACTAGGACCTTGAACTAGGAAGGGAATATTTTCTCTTTTTGAAAGCCTCTTTGCTTTCCTCTCAGACCTGCTTCTGTGGTCCACATGATGGCATACGGTTTGTTATAGCTCCTCAGTTTATATGTTATGGTTCTAGCAACTGACCTGCAAAGAGGTAGACTCTCTCAGCCTCAATTTCAAACTCTGAGTTGTAAAAATTGAATGAAACTTACTGGGTCAAATGTCCATCTCTGGTCCAAAAAATGTAGCCAAAATGACCAGTTCATGGGGTATAAGCAAGGCTGCTGGACATCCACTCCAACGAGTGATCCCCAGTAAACATAGCCAGTGTAAGAGCAAGACCCCAAAGGTTCTACATAAGCAAAGGATCTTTGAGTGGAAGATCACCCAAAGGGTAGAGACATAGAGGCACTTCCTGAAACTCCAAGTCCTGATAGGCTAAGCTTTGTATTATGTACTTGCATACTTACTCATCTATTTATGTATTTATGCAGAGATTGCCAGGTGTCAGGCACTCTGGTGGGATTCCATCATGAGCTAGATAGATATAAACTCTGCCTTACAGGGTTTGTAACTTCGCTTTCACTCATTTAATTCTAAGCCACACAGTAATGCCATGTTTTAGGCATTTTCATTCCTATTTCATAGACAAGGATGTGGAGAAGCCAGCTTTTCTGGTATGACAGCAAGACCTTTTTTGTTCCACCATAGATGATGATAATTAACCTGATATTCTATATACTAACTTTTGATGTACTAATTATAAATCATTTTTGTCACTGCATCACATAATAGGTTCTCCTAGGCAATTCTTTTCAGAATTATTTTAGTTACTGAATATGTTTGAAAGCAATTAAAGGGTACTTTTAAAAAGTATCCCATAATTGGGCTGGCCTTCTCCCAAGTTATTTAAAATTAGTGAGGTCATTACTAATACAACCAACTATATTAATAAATGCATGACTATTTCTTGTATGTCTATTACATCTAGCAAGCTCTAAGCTAAAATCAGATTTTAATATTTTATAGATGGGACAGGATTTTAGCTCCTAATTACTCGCTTGCCATGTTCTCTTGTGTCGGGAGAAAGAAGGTTTGTGTAGTGTATTGCTCAGTTGTCAAGACAGAGAAGGAAAGCAACAATAATGGCAGAGTTGTGATGCCATGTGTAAGCTGGGAGTCCATATGTATTGTTTCAGGTACTGTTATTTGTTAACTTTTCTTGCATATCTCATTCAATTCTCACTAACTCCAATGAAGGATTATTATCCAAATTTTACAAATTGGGAATTTATTGTTCCAAAAGGTTCATACATTTGGTTAAGATCAAGGAGTCACAAAATGTAGCCAGATCTTTATCACTACAATGCTCGTGATCTCTCCACCATCCAGTCTTGACCCTACGACCCACAGTTTTAGTGTAGCCTATAAAGAAGATGAGATTCCAGCAGTCAAGCCAAGAATTTGTAAAAGTCTTCCTTCTGATCCAGAGTTGCCTTAATCCTGTATCTGACTATTTCTATAATGGACACTTCTTTGTCGAGGAGTTTCTAGACTTAGTTAACTTACATGGCAGAATGTCAGGACTCTCTTGTTAGAACTGAACTTGAACAACCTAAAGCAAAATAAGTCTCTCGAAAGACAGACTTCATGAACTCTCAGATACCCGAGGACCTACTGACTGGAGCTAGGACTACACTCTCCATGTCTTGTCTCTGCATCACATGGAATTTATTTCTTTGTAACTTCCCAGGCAAAGAAGAAAGGGGGCTGGATATGGAATGAAGTTTCTCTCTTCCAACTCTAGTTTTATAAGTCTTTCAGAAGGCTTTTGGTGGGTCTCAAGTCCTCATCTTGGGTTAAGCAATGGGTTGGGGCCAGGGAGTGGAGAGTTGTGGTGTCTAGATCCTGTATCCATGCCCATGGCCAGGAGAGGAGACTGTATAGTCAGAGGGAGGGGAAATGGGTGATGGGTAGGAAAAGTGGACATTCACTATGAGAACTAAGAAGGGAAAGCTGTGTGTTCTTCCAGCTTCCAAGGAGTCATCTTTGGGTCAGGGAGAATATGATTAACAGGTCATGTACCTAATCCCCACTGTGTGGGACACCTGACAGTTTTTTTGAAATACAGAGTCAGAGACCAGACTTTCAGCATTCACCTGAATCCATGCTTTCTGGAGTTTGGCTCTACCCTTTTCCCCACTCTGTATTCTCTCTCCAAAGACCTCCAAATGTTCTTAAATTATTTTTTAAAAACTACAATTAAAGCAAATCTGTTTATCTCCAAATCTTGTTAGTTTATTATGGATTCAGAGAATAGTTTTCTGATTTATTTCCTCTGTTTGGGCTTCTTCTGCCCTGCTAGTGGAATTTGAATCTAATCTTTGTGATCAATTATAATTAATTAGGCAGTATTCTTCCGAAGTAAATGGTGACTATAGAATGGTTATGGCGATCTGTGTGTTCACTCTGAGCTGTAAGTAGAGATGTGTTTGCTAGATTGCTGTTAATTAATTGTTTAGTTTGTCAAAACAACACAATGGGCTTAAAAATACATTTTGATAGTGCTGCTGCTGACTGCTACTTGTGAATCTCTGCTGGCACCAAGAAAAAAGAATGGTGAGAAGGATAAAGCTTCCTTACAAATTTGCTGATGTTGGTGTGTAAATCTGTGTCACTCGCTGGGAATGTGTGTGGCTCTGAGACTATATATTTATTTTTAGGACATATATGCACGTGAATATAACTGATAACTCACGAGGACAAATGTACCATCTGTAATTTATTTCAAATGGATGCAAACTGGCAGGTTGCAAAACGGCTGTTCTTCAAAGCCCTGGATAATATTCACAGATAATACAAAGACTTCATTTTAACCAATAGTGTCAGTCTTCTCTCCAATCAAACTTGTAACTATAATGCTAAATAATGACCCCAAAATGCTCTACTTTATGTATTTCTTCCAGTCACATTCAGCTTTGAGAGTGGAGGTGCAAGAAATAGCCCCAGTATTAGCTGGCAGAAGTGAGGAGAAGTCAGGAAGAGGCTTTAGGCTTGGGCATGCCTCAAACTGGATTATTGGATAAGAGAATAATGGCATTAAGTAGATTGCTTTCTCAACTCTACGAAAGAGGAAAAACGGCTGCCCCTGCGTGTCAAAGCAAGGAAGTGAAACTTATGTCTCCTGTCTGCTTTGGACAGGTGTTTTTTGAGAAGCAGAGGAGAGGTTTTCAAAGGCTATTATCAAAGTGGTACAAGTCTGTGGGGGTGCAGGGCTGGAGAACTTTAGGAACCTGCAACTGGAAATGAACATGACTCACATCAATTCACCTTAGGGAACATGGGATGGAAAGCTACTCGGTAGTGGGGAAGAACTGTGCTCATTAGCCCAATTTTTGTTTCAACTTGGCCAATCAGCTTTTTAAATACAGGATGAGTATGCCCTACAGAAAATCTCTGAGATATAATGAAAGCGTGATGTTTGGGGAAGCAAATATCCTCCCCATCCAATTCCAGGATTCTCTGATGTCCAGTGATTCCTGATCCTGCCAGGGAAAGTGGAGAAGTTATTTGCTTGTTTGTATTAGTTTGTTTCATTTAAAAATTTTGAATACTTCAGTCTTCGCTTTATCTCTGATTGCATGATGATAAACATTGTCTCTAGTTCTAGAAATTTCATTCTCTGCTGAGGGAGTATGGAGTAGTGGTTAAAAGTCTGGACTCCTGTGCCAAATCACTTTGGTATAAATCAAACTGTCTTGGCTTTGAAACTTGTTCATTGAGTAAATTGTACAGAATATTTTAATCCTCTATACTTTTTTATGCGACTCTAAAATACATTTTTTACAATAATGCCTCTTACCTAGTTTTGTTCTGAAGATTTAAAACAAAATGTGAAAGGCTTAGAGAAGGTTTTGGTGTGTAGCCAGTGCTGTATGCATCAGCTAGAGAAGCAATAAGTCAGAGTGATTAAGAGGGCAGACCCTACTAGTCAGACTATATAGATTCAAATAACAATCCTGTCACCTACCTACTGTGTGGCCATGGGAATGTCATCTAACCTCTCTCTGCATTATGTGTGTCATTTGAAAATAAGAATAATAATGCTAGCTGCATCTGAGAGTTATGAGAATTAAATACATGAGTATACTTACATGTAACACTTAGACCACTGCCTCAAGTATAGTAAGCCTATATGTGTTTATCTATGATGATGACTAAATAAATATGGGAAGAATTTCTTGGGTTCCCAAGATGGTGTCAGAGGTGGCATGACAATGGTGAAAAGCCTTGGTTCTGGAAATGACTGCTCTCTACCTTAGTTTCCTCATCTGTGAAATGGGGATTAGAATAGAATAAACATTATAGGTAAGTGGTGAGGACTAAATGAGGTAATACAAAGAGGGTGATTGGCACCTAGCTGGAAAATGAATGTTAGCTAATTTAATTTATTGCTGGCATAGTTACTGTGAAGGCAGCCACCTATTTTTTGTACCCACAAGGGAGTCCTGAGAGTTTTCAAGCAGCTCTAGAGCTTACCATACCTAAGGGTCCTCCCAAATTCCGGTACCAGAGCATGGCTGTCTCTTCATCTCACGTAGCAAAGGTCTTCTTGGGCCCGCCTTTCAAGTTTTCCCTGCTGTTTCTTGCACGTGGATATTTGGGACTATGTTTTTTTTTGAAATTAAAAAAATACTTCCATTGGTCAAAACAATTTAGGGATGCTACAAGACATATGGACTGCTAAAAAGAGTAAAAATAACAGTAACTACTGAGCACTTACTGTGTGTCAAAAGCTGCAGATATGTTCTGTTTTAAAATAACAACCTTATTGAGATATAATTTAAATACTATGAATGTCACACTTTTAAGGTCTACAATTCGGTGGATTTTGGTATATTCACAAAATTGTGCAAAAATCCCTATATCTAACTTTAGAACATTTCATCACCCTTAAATAAACTCTGTATCAATTAGCAGTTACTTTGATTCTTCCCTCCCCTAATCCCCTGACAACCACTAATCTATTTTCTGTCCATATATATTTTTCCATTCTGAACATTTTATATAAATGAAATCATATAATATGTGACTCTTTGTGTCTGGAATTTTTCTCTTAGCATACATTCCCAAGTTTATCCATGTTGTATCATGAATCAGACCTTTATCCCTTTTTATTATGGAATCATCTTCCATTGCATGTGTGTATCATACCTTGTGTATCCATTCGTAAGTTGGTGGACAATTGAGTTCTTTCCACTTTCTGGCTATTTTATATATCTTTATACTGCTGCTATGAACATTTGTGTACAAGTTTTGTGTGGGCATATGTTTTCATTTCTCTTGGGTATAAACCTAGGAGTGGAATCACTGAGTTGTACGGTAACTCTATGTATATAATCTTTTGAGGAACTCCCAGGAGGTGCTCTTTTACCTACATTATCTTACTCAATTATGGCAATGCTTTTCATTTTACACATGAGAAAGCTGAAGCGCACATTTGCAGAGTAAGTGGGTGGTGGAGCTAGAGTCCATTCTTTAAAACATCACTACACACTCCTAGTGTCTCCAGAAAACTGTTTGGGTCTCTGAGAAATTTTTTACTGTATTCGTTCTAAAGGAAATTTGAGGCCAGCGTTTTTCAAAGGCAAAGAGTATTGGTAATGGGCAGAATGTACAATAACATAACCCAATCCCAGGTAAACTGATTGTGAGAAAAATTAAACTTGAGTGAGTGGAGTTATGGAAACTAATTTGCAGTGATATCCACGTAGTTAGGTTCTTATTTGGAAAATGACTAACAGAACATAAAAGGTTCAATGCCAGCATTGGCTTGAAGAGTTTAGTATAGAATCTGGGCGTGAATGCTTTGGTGGTTAAATATGTCGGAAATAAGTTTTCCCAGTTTGTGTTTATCTTGTAGCTTTCTTTAAGGTGTCTTTTGATGGAAAGTTTTTTAAAAAAATTTTAATGTATTCAGATTTATAAATATTTACTCCAGGGCACAGATGTTGGAGCCAGACTGCTTCGACTCAAATCTCGGAACCAGTGTTTGTTAGCTGTGTGACTCTGGATAAGTTAATTTATGTCCCATTCCTTCAGTTTTGTCATCTGCAAAATGAGGATAATAATGATGTCAACTTTAATGGTTTACAGGGAGCATTACATGTGTACATGTAAAATAATCAGAATGATGCTTGGCCTATAGGAAATACTATACGGAGGCTATACAGAATCAAATTTTTTATTCTCTATGGTTTGTATTTTAGTGTTCTGTGTAAGAAAACTTTACATGGAAGTCGTAAAATTATTCCCTCTCTGGCAGTTTCCAATTCACTGTTTAATTTACCCTTACTTAGAGGATTTTTCATCTAATGGTTGTTTTTCAGTCTCTTGTTTTCCTTCTTGTTTTCAAGTTTATCCTCTATTTCTAAGCACTTAATAAAATGTAAGTAATTTACGTTCCACTTTTAAATTATATCTGAAGTGTTTGTTACTATGTTTGTGGTCATATCCTTGTGTATTTCCTCTAGTCCTAAGTCAAGGAGCCTTTTTATTCTTTAGTTTTTTCTTCAGTTGTGAACTTTTTATTTATGTTGGAAATTTTTCAGTAAGAATTCTTTTAGGCTTGGGTTGAAATTGCATTCTTCCAGGTAGGGTTATAGTTATCCACCCAAGGACCTAAAGTGTCTACCAATCTGGGATCACTTTAAATCCAATTATCTGAGCAAGGTTTTTCAGATAACTTGAATATGGACCAAAACATCATGAGGACTGGCTCATTGTTACAAATTATCGGGTAATGTTTCCTCACCTCTGTCTAGTGCCAAAATTTACAGGATTTTAAATCCCTGTTATCCCCTTCTGTGTAGCAGGGGTTATTTCTCATTCATCCTCTCTCTGAGGGGAGCCTTTTATCCTCTGTTCCCTACACCCAGAACTCACGTTACTGATACACAGAAACATAAAGTCTTTAGGGTCCAAAGGAAGCCATTAAGGAAAATCTAGTTGTGGTGCTTATTTTTTTCCCCATGATTTGGGTTTCATTTCAACTTTTGGAAACTGTGAATCCTTTTGTGCCAGTTCGGCAGTGTCTCTAAAAATGCATTTCTATACATTTTTTTAATCTATTGTTTTAGTTGCTTCTTTCAGTAGCAGTTATTCAGGGTATTTAACTTACAATACTTCCAGAAATAGATGCCTCTTATCCTTTCTCCTCTCCTTCCTCCTCTCTTTGTCTTTTCTTTCCTTCCCTTCTCTTCTCCCATCTCTTGCCTCCCCTCTTCCTTTCTTTTTACTTTCCCTCTCCTCCCTTTTTAGCTTGCCTATAATGGTTCAGCAAAACCACTCTTACCCTAGAAAAAGAAGGTATAAAGAATAAAGGCCTTTTGTATAGGTGAGGGGCCTTAATTATCTAGCACCATTTTTTTTGTTGTTGTTGTTGTTGTTTTTTTTTGCAGCCTTTATTTTATTTACGGAATTACGTGTAAATAATGTTCTAACTCCTCTTAGCAAAGAACAGTGCTTTATTCATTATTATGTCTACAGTGAACTGAAAAATTATCTTAAGCCAATACACACAAACTTTCCTTCTGGGTATGTATAAAAATACGTCTCATTTACAGGAATATAAGCTGCATTAGTTAACCCTGTCTTTATCCTGAAGCCTTTTGACTATATTCAGTTCCACCCCCACCAGCCAGACTGATTTATCTGATCTTTGACATTGCAAAGTTTCCTAGGCAATTCTGAATCCTGTTTTGTTAGAATTATTATAAATCTGTTATTTAAAAGTCTTAACCTGTTTTATTCTGAAATCTCTACATTGGCTCCTATCTGCTGATCCACTTTCATCTCTTCTTTGGGAATCAGGGATGATCATGATGGTCTAGTCTAGTTTGAACTTTAGTGGTTGAATTATAGCATTTGTAACTCTATGTTGTAGGCTTCCCCCAGAAAGACTATCTTGGTAGTGTTGAGATGTTATCATCCAGAAAGAATGGACTGATCTGATTTTCAGAAACCATTCAGATAAATTTAGCCTGGAACTAGCACATGAAGTTTGTACGTCATATATTCACTAACATTTATAAAACATCCACTATGTACCAGGGATTGCGATTCTGTTCTAGGGACTGGCAATTTAATTATGAATCAGACAAATTCCTTGGCTCAACACATTATTGGTTTAATAGGGTGGCATGTAGGCCTCTCTGATACTCTGTTCTAAGAGATACCATCTCTCCATCTCCTTTCTTCTCCACAAGACTCCCAAACGGTACAGGAAGGATCCTAGTAGTACAGCTCTGGTCCTAGAATAGTTTTGCATTTTTAGTCTCAAGACCTAGAGGTACATTTTGATATTTACTCAATATCTCTCTTAAACACTAAGAATGATCTTGGAAAATTCTATTAAATGTTTTTTCTATACTATTTTCTAACCCTCCAAACGCAGTCTCTTTTTTATGTTCCAGACCATCTATCTTGCCCATCCTCATAATGTTACCTTGTTTATTTAGCTCTCCCTCTCCCCCTTTCATGCATATAACTCCTGTGGTAATTTCAATTATTCTCCTGGTTGATTTTCTTGTGATAACCCTTCTAAGCAGCTTTAGCTCTTTCTGTTCAGAGAGTGCAGTTGGGAGAAAAAGCTAAGGAGGTAAAGGGGAAAGTTGTGATTACCAATATGTTAAGTTTTATCTCATGGTATCTGCTTATATGAGTTCTCAAAAATAGCAGTTTCAAGGAGCTAGTAAGGAACATCTTGAGACTAGAGTT
>NW_012103166.1:1843362-1873160 GCF_000951045.1 Mandrillus leucophaeus
TGGAAACCATCATTCTTAGCAAACTATCACAAGAACAGAAAACCAAACACCGCATGTTCTCACTCACAGGTGGGAATTGAACAATGAGATCACCTGGACACAGGAAGGGGACCATCACACACTGGGGCCTATTGTGGGGAGCTGGGGAGAAGGGACTAATAGCATCAGGAGATATACCTAATGTAAATGACGAGTTAATGGATGCAGCACACCAGCATGGCACATGTATACATATGTAACAAACCTGCACATTGTGCACATGTACCCTAGAACTTATAGTATGATATTAAAAAAAAGAAGAATTTCTGTAGCATATGCTTGCTATTGGTATTGATTGGGCCCTGGAGGACTCACTTGTCATTTTAATTATTTCATTCCCTCAAAGTATGAAGAAACCACATTACCTCCGTGTTCTCTGGTCATCAGTCAAATGATGTTGACTTCTCTGTCAGCCCCAAGATTTGAGGATATTGCATGTCAACTGATAATTCAATGTCCTATGATAGGTCCTTAGCTGAGATCACATGAGAATTTCTAGAAAATGTTTTGAAGAAAAGTAGTAAATGGGTTTAGAACAATTAGTGAGCCACATGTAAAACATACAAATCATCTTTTGTGTGTCATCTCATAGCTCGCAGCAAAATAAATATGAGAAAAATTAATAATTTGTACATGTGATAAACAAAAAAGAAACTTGAAACAGAGGAAATATTTATTGAATTTCTGGATTAGAAAACATTTTCTAACCTTACAGTTGTCGAAAATAATCACATACAAAAATATCAGATTTCACTAGATAAAAATGTTAAAATGTATGTACACTCAAATACATAATATAGAGAAATAAATATTTGCTACCAAGTGCAACAAATGTATACATAAAAGTTAATATTTAAATATATAAAGAAATCATAAAAGATAAAAGATAAGAGAAATGTAACAAAAGGATAAAAAAGTATGAGTAAAAATCATGAGAGTAAAATTAGAAGTGGCTATTAAAATTTGAATAAAACAAATGTTATCTATTACTAATTACCAAGAAATTATACCTTAAACCAAATATGAAGTTCTACATTTGTCTATCAAATTATGGAAGACTTAACAATCAGTAATACACAATACTAGAGAGAACATGATATAATAAAAAACATTCCATATGACATATAAACCTAATAATAATTGATACACATTTCTGAAAACCAATTTGAAAATATGTACTAAGAGCCTTTGAGATAATTTTATACTTTGCTCCAATAATTGCATTTTATGGGCTTTATCCTATAGAAATGGTAAATTTTAAAAACAAAGATTAGGGTTTTGGGAAGATGGAGTAGATGCAATTTTTCTATCCTCTTCCTAAGTACAATGAAAAATAATGGATATTATATATAAAGTCAAGAAGCCTATTATAGATAAACAAAGAATGCAGACTTTCTAGGGACCTCTGGACTCCAGGAGTGCCATGGTGATGTGTTCTCTGGGTTCTGTTTTTGCTCTACATATCTCAGACTTGGAACTGAAGACACCAGTAACTAGGAAGACCAACAGGCACAGACCAAAAAATCCTAATGAAAGCCTACTCTCATAAGCTAAAGGACTAAAAAAGGGTCAACCTACTAAGACAGAAAATTTTTAGGTACAGTTTCATTCAAGCCAAACACCACAGAAAAAACTGTGGTCCCAACCCCACCCATGCCAGCAAAGGCCAAATGGGAAGCTGAAACATCCACCCCTTGTCAGGAAGGCATTCCACCTTCCCCTGTCATCCCCTACCAGGGTGAATACAGAGAAGGTGAAGTAAGAATCTGGGTTGGTAACCAATTCCCCTTGCCCCTTGTGATGTCAGTGGAGACCACATGTAGATTCAGGAATTCCACTTTCACTTGGCACTAACAAAGCACCCTTCCCATTTCTAACTAGGGTGGTATCATAGAGATTAGAACTGTTATAATTGCCCAGTGCTAAAAAGGCCACCCCCGTGTGGTGTCAGTGGAGTCTACATGGGGAGCATTAACAAGGACTCTTATCGCTCCCAGCCAGGGTCATATCAGGAAAGGCCTAGTGGGAAACCAGAACTCTCAGTTCTGCCCAGAGGTAATGATGAACCCATTCACCTAAGGATCACTAAAGACTGAGTAGGGTAGCTAGACTTCTAACCTGGCAGTAACAAGATGAAGTCTGTTCCTTCCCCTGCCACAGCAGTGCCCAAGAAAGCTAGCTAAAAGAGAAGTTTTAAGTAAGATCGAAAGTTTCATAATATAAGATACAAGATATCCTAAGCTTCAACAGAATATGCAAAACCCCCCCCCAAAAAAAAAAAAAAAAAGAATGATCAATTATCATACCAAGAACCAGGAAAATCTGAACTTAATGAAAGGATGATGAATAGATACTACTGCCAAGATGACAGGGATGTTAGGGTTGTTTGACAAAGACTTTAAAGTGGCCATAGTAAAAATGCTTCAAAAATAATTATGAATAAACTTAAAACAAATGAAAAAATACAAAGTATCAACAATGAAATAGAATTAAAGCAAAGAAATAGAAAATACTAAGAAGAACTAAATGAAATATTTAGGAATGAAAAATATAATAACTGAAACAAAATTTTCAATGGACAGTCTCAACAGAAGAACGGAGGCTACAAAGGAAGGAATCAGTGAATTAAGTGAATTAAGTTATTTAGAGTGATTATAGAACACTATAAATAACTTAATCCCACCAACAGTGTGACAATATCTTAAAAAATGAACAGTGCCTCAAAGACCTGCAAGGTTACAATGAAACATCTACTATTTGTATTTTTAGAGTCATGGAAAGAGAGAAAAAAGGTTGAAGTTGGAAACATTCTCAGAGAACTAATGGCTGAAATTTCCTAAATTTGGTAAAAGACTAACCTATAGATTAAAGAATCCAAGTGACCCTAAAATAGGATAAACCCAAAGAAGTCTACGCCAATACACATCATAGTCAAATTTCTGAAAATGGAAACAAAGGAAAAATCTTGAAAACAGTTAGAGAAAAATGACACCTTACTTATAGCAGAAAATACTATTTGAAAGACACCAGATTTCCTACTGGAAAACATGAAGGTCAGAGGAAGTGGCATTATATTTTTTTCAAGCACTAGTAGAAGAGACTTGTCATCTCAGAATTCTATATTCAATGAATATATTCTGCAAGAATGAAGAGGGAATCAAGACATTTTCAAATAAAGAAAATAGAGAATTCATTACCAGAATACCTAGTTTATAAGAATAGCTAAGAGAAGCTCTCTAAAAAGAAAGAAAATGATGAAAGAAGGCATCCTGGAATGTTGGAAATGAAGAAAGAACAATGGAAAGAGGAAAAATATGGGCAAATATAAACTTTCTCCTTTTGGGTTTTCTGGATTATGGTTGACAATTGAAGCAAAAATTATAACGTTGATATCATCCTAAATACATAGAGAGAAAGTATTTAAATCAATTATTCTATAAATAGGGGCAGTAAAGGGACATTATGAGAGGTAAGACTCCTAAACTTCATTTGAACTGATAAATTGTCAGCACCAGTAGACTGTGATAATTTTTTATGTGTGTATATATATAAAATATCATACCAGTAACAAAGCTATACAAAGAGATGTACACACAAACACTAAATATAACTCAAATGGAATTCTAAAAAACGTTCAAGTAACCCGCAGAAAGGTAGGAAAAAGAAAACAGAAAGAAATGAAAAATAGAAAAAACAAAACACACACAAAAAAATGGAAAACTTAAGTCTTGACATATGAATCATCACATTAAATGTAAATGGTCGAAATACATCAATTAAAAGACAGAGACTGGCTGAGTGGATTAAGAAACCATATGCCGTCTATACAAATACCATTTGAAATATAATGATATAGGTGGATTGAAAGTCAAAGGCTGAAAAATATATATCATACAAACTTCGATAGAGGACTAAATTAATTGACTATATTAACATCAAACAATTATTAGGTAATGATAAAAAGGTCCATTTACCAAGAAGACTAGGCAATCCTAAATGTGTATGGACCAAATAATATAACTGAAAAATATGTAAACACAAATGGGGAGAACTGGAAAGATAAATAGACAAATTCACAATTGTAGTTGGAGACTTTCAGACCCTTCTCTCAACAATCGAGAGAACAAGCAGACAAAAAATCAGCAAAGATATAGAACTCAATAATACCATCAATCAATCAGATATAATTGGCATTTATAGAATACTTTAACCTATGAAAGAAGAATAAACATTTTCAAATGCCTATGGAACATATAGCAATATAGAATTATCAAGGACCATAAAACAAACTTTAATATATTTAAAGAATTAAAACCACACAGAGTGTGTTCTGTGATGATAATGGAATCAAGGTAGATGTAAATAATATAAAAATAACTAAATTTTTTAAACACTTGGAGACTAGACAAAATACTCTCATTTGTCAAAGAGCAAATCTCATGGCAATTAAAAAAATGAACTTCATGAAAATGAAAACAGAGCACATCAAAATTTATAGGACAGCTGAAGCAGTGCTGAGAGGTAAATTTACATCTCTAAATGCTTAGATTAGAGAAGAAGAAACATCTCAAATCAACCTAAGCTCCCACTTCAATAACCTAGAAAAAGAAGAGCAAAATAAACCCAAATTAAGCAGGAGAGAAATAATAAATATAAAAGCAGAAATCAATGAAGATTGAAACAGAAAAACAATAAAGAAAATAAATGAACCCAAAAAACTATTTAAAAATCTATAAAATTGACAAACTTCTATAAATACTGAAAAAAGAGAAAAGACAAATTACCAATATAAGGAATGAATATCACCAGAGACTCTGCAGACATCAAAAGGATAATAAAGGAATACTATGAACAATTTTTCAAATAAATTTGACAACTTAGATGAAATGGACCAATTCCTTGAGAAGTACAAACTACAACAATTCACCTGATATGAAATAGGTAATTTTAATAGCCCTGTAACTCTTAAAGAAATTAAATGCATAATTTTAAAACTCTCAATAAAGAAATCTCCAGACCCATATTATTTCACTGGAGCAATCTACGCCAATTCTGAAATAACACCAATTCTGTAATATCTACACAATCTCTTCCAGAAAATAAAATGAGAGGAAACACTTTATGATTTCTTAAAAAACAGAAACTACCTTATAACTTAGCAGTTGTACTCTTGGGCATACTTCTAAGATTAATGAAAACTTACGCTGACAAAATTCCTGTGCCTGAATGTTCATATCAGCTTTATTTGAAATAGCTCCAAACTGGAAACAATCTAAATGTACTTCAGTGATACATGGTTAAATTAACTATAGTAAATCTATTTCATGGAATACTGCTCAGCAACATAAAGTACAAACTATTGATACATATGACATTTAGATGAATCTCCAGATAATTATGCTATGTGCAAAACGCCAATCAGAAAATGTTACCTACTGTATAACTTATTCTTAAAGCGATGGCATTATATAAATGGAAAACAGATTAGTGGCTTCCAGGGATTAAGGAGGGTATACATGGGGTGAAGGTGGAAGTGGAAAGAAAATGTGTGTGGCTATAAAAAGAAACCATGAGGGATCCTGTGGTGATGGAAATGTACAGTATCTTGTTTATATCAATATCCTGGTTGTGATAGTGTACTGTAGTTCTGCAAGATATTATATTTGGGGACACTGGGCAAAAGGCACACAAAATATCCTTTTATTATTCCTTATAACTGTCTGTGAATCTACAATTATCACAAAATAGAAAGTTTAATAAAAAAGGAAGTATCTCTTTATTACTGTACAATTTATAATAGAGAAAATTGAAGTAATCCAAATGCCCCAAAATGAGGAATGTTAAAGTAAATTAAACTATAATAACACAGAACATTATGTAACTTCTTAAAATGATTTCAATATTTTACAGAATATTTCTGCTATAATGTGAAGTGAAAAAGCAGTATGCAAAATTGCTTATATCTTATGATCTCAATCATGTGTAACAATTGCATTAGTAAAACTGGAAGACATAGTACTAGTGTATGAATAGAAAAAATAGATTAGTATAATAAAATAGAAAGTAAAAGATCTGTCCCATATACACAAGGAAATTTAGAATATGATAAAGATGTGATCTCAAATTACTGGGGCAAAGATGAACTTTTAAATAAATGATGCTGGGACTACCTGTAGCCACTCTGAAAAAGATAACGTTAGGCCCATACCTCCCAATGTACATAAGAACAAACTCCAAATGGATTAGGGATTTGTGATGATCAATTTGGGGTGTCAATTTGACTAGATTAAAGGATATTTACACAGCTGGTAAAGCACTGATTATTCTCAATGCTTCAGTAGGCACTGAACTCATCCCTCTCCTGCTGGATGGAAACCCAGGTGATTTGGCACTTGACAGAAAGATTGGTCTGCTCTAGATGTGTGTTTCTGAGGGTGTTTCTGAAGGAGATGGGCATTTGTGCCAGTGGAGTGAATGGGGGAAAATCTAGCCTCAGTGTGGACAGTAACAATTCAATCAGCTGTGGACCCAGATGGAAAAACAAGGAGGAGAAAGGACTAATTCTTGCTCTCTGTTCCAGAGCCAGGATGCCCGCTCCTCCTGCCCTTTTACATGTCAACTCCACATTCTCTGACTTATGGACTCTGGGGCTTGCACCAGGGTTCTCAGGCCTTTGGCATCAGACTCAGAATTACACCAGTGGCTTCCTTGGTTCCAATGCTTTTGAACATGGACTAAGCCACACTACTGGCTTCCCTGGTTCTCCAGCTTGCAGATGACATGTTATGGACTTCTCAGCCTCCGTAATGAAATGATCCAATTCCCCTAATAAATCCCTTCTCATATGTATCTCTTTCTCTAAATGTATCCTATCAGTTCTGCCTCTCTGGGGAACTCTGACTAAAACAGAATCAAACACATGCACAAAAAAAACATGCAAGTATTAGAAGAAAATATAGACAAATTCCTTTGTAATCTTGGTGTGCAAAAGGGATTTCTAATTATCTCTCAAAATCCAGAGGCAAGAAAATAAGACTGATCAGTTTGACTACATAAAAATGTAAAAATGCATGGCAAAACACTATAAACAAAGCTCAAAGACACTGCATGTCTGTATCAAAACATCTCATGTATCTCGTAAATACACACGTCTACTATGTACCCACAAAAATTAGAAATGATAAAAGTCAAACAATCAATGTTAAAAGACAACTGATAGGGTAAAACACATACCACAGACATAAGCTAATATTTCCAGTGTATGAAGATCTTTTAAAACTTGACAGACAAAGGGGAAAAAATAGAAAAATGGGAAAATGCATAAACAGATAATTCACCAAAAAGTATATATATCTCATAATCATATAAATATAAATACGTTCAAACTCATTAATAGAGAAATGCAAATTAAAACAATAGAGATTTATTATTCTTGGATATGTATGTATATATACACATACATATACACATATACACATACATATATCTATGTGTGTGTGTGTGTATATGTATGTGTATCTATCTATCTATCTATCTATCCACACACACACATAATAAAATCCTTTGTCTCTAATCTATGGGCCTCATGTCCTCTATCAGCAACCATTAAACTGTGGTACCTAAATGCCTATATATAGAATAGTGGTTAAATAAATTATGATACATCTGTCAAGAACTGTGAAGAGTCTGAAATTTTACCCTATCTGCAAGTCAAAACACTGCCACAGTTTTGTAGAATCTAACAGAAGGCATGAGACTCCTAGGTCAGAGATGAAGGATAGTTTATTACCTAGAGTAAATGTAGCCAAAGTATGCCATTTTTGGCACCAGTTTTATGAGCCCCAGTTCCCACAGGATAAAGCAAAAAGTGGCAGATAATGCCTTCATATATTCTGTCTGTACAATGATTGACTTCCTCTACGATTGAGGAATTCTGAGATTAGAGAGTGCGTATCTTTGATATTAGACAGTAAACATGCCTGCCCTTTGTTCTGAGGAAGATGCTATCTCTATATTTCAAGATTGTTGGCTGTACAGACATGCCTGAAAAGAGAGTCTGGAACAAAGGGCAGTCAGTGTCTTACTCAAAAGATGTGAAGAAATGCAAGCATCCCCAACAATATCCATACAATGAAGCACTATATAGCTGTTTAAAAAAAGGTAAATTATCTATAAATTGGTTTTGTAGAACATACCGCTAGTTGAACACAGCAAAGTGAAAAAAAACCCAAAGTAACAATAACATCCAAACAAAACAAAACAAATCAATACAAATACACACAAGAAACAAAAACACAAAAACAAAAACCAGCCAGTTTACTACTTTTAATATTAAGAAGAAGAAGACTTAACAAAATACTAAGATACCTGTGCATTTGTGCGCACACACACACACACACACCTCTACACACACACTCTAAAACAAACAAACAAAACCATTGGAAAGTGGAGGTAGAAATTATTAATAGTTACCTACAGGGAGTGGGTTGGAAAAGGGTTATAAAGGAAGGACTAATGGAAATGAGACAGTAGGGATAAAGAGGGAAAAGCACTTTCCTGAATATACCTTTTTGTTTAGCTTTGACACACCATAGTAATATTTCACATTTCCACTCACCCTCCCTCCCAAATAATTAAAATCAACCAGGATGTGGGAAAATTACAAAATAAATACATTGACAAACGAACTTAGCTGTATTACAAACAAATAATATAACCACAGTGGGTAGGATGGGAAGGAAAATAAGTAACTTTGGAAAGTAATATTTTGACCGGATACTATAAGGCTAAAGACAAAAAATTGTACACAGATACTACACTCTAGTTAGTAAATCTGTTTTTCATGTGGAGGAGGAGATATGTGTTAGCAATTTCGTAACTATGTCATATGTGTCCTAAGACTGAACAAATTAGTGACTATATTGTAGTTAATGAGAGCAGGTATCATCTTACTGTTGGAGAAAGAAGTAACAAATAAGGAAGGGGCAGGAGCCTGAAGCTAGAACAGAATGAACATTATGGTGTTACATTAGAGTGCGTAGCTCACACATATGGTATGCTTAACGTATGTGGAGACAGATATAAAAATAAATATTCATAGGTGTGTATATACAAGTTATTACACATTCATGCATTTCCAAGCTCTGTCTGCTGAGAGGGTCTAAGATTAATCTGCTCTATACCCACTGCAAACTTTCATAGGCACAGCACAACCAACACTGTAATGCTACTTTTCTAAATGCCATTTTTCAATAACAGAAGCCAGAGTTCAGTAAATGAGCATTTGATTCCAGGGAAGGGTCCAGGAAAATCGATGAGCATTATAGTACCAGAACTGTTTGAAAAGTGATGGAAAGCATGTCTGAAGAACACAGGTGCCAACCTCAAGGAACTCCCACTGGCCAAAGCTGAAAAAATGTAGCTGATAAAATAAATAATGATAATATGGAATTATAACTCACAGAATAAAATAGGGCATCATATTGATATAAATCTATAATTCAATACATAAATAAATGTGAGATAAGTGGCAGCCCTTCCTTACAGAAGAATTCCAATTAATAAATACAGAAGGTATGAGGAAATTTTAAAATGAAGTGACCATTAAGCACATATCACAGTAATAATTGTTAAAAACGAAATCTACTGATAGTTGTCAACATCAGTGGGTGAGGTCTGAGAGGAAACATGATGTTAGTAGAGTCTTAAAGTATCTTATCCAAGATATTTACCAATTGTAAAGATAGGGATATTAATTTTACAGGGAAAACGGGTATCACCTGAACCTGAGTGATCAAGGTTGCCATTACCAGTAATAAGATTATTAATATCATGTATCCCTTGAAATGATGCGCTGAGCAGGATCTAGCATCATTTCTGTGGTATTATCATCAAAAAAGGCATAATTTCAATCTAATCGTTAGAAAAGGCTAGAGAATCCAAATTGAGAAGCCTTCTGATGAAACGTATAAGGCCAAGAAAGAGAAATAAAGACTGAAGGACTGTCACAGAATGGATGAGACTAAGGAGATACAATAACTAAATGAAGCGTAGCATCCTGGAATAGTAAAACAGCAATAGAGAAAAAACTGGACAAATTCAAATAAGGTCTAGAGTTGTATTGATGATATTGTTCCAATGTTAACTTCCTGATTTGGTAATTGCACTAAGGTTATGTAAATTTTTGACATTAGGGAAAACTGGGTGAAGGGTATACATAAACACTTACTACTATTTTTGCAGCTCTTATGTAAGACGATAGTTATTTCAAAACAAAATGTAAAAAAAACTGGATCAAAATAAAACAATGTTGACAATATTATCCTTTATGTAATAATTCATTTATTTATTACACTTTTAAACTAGTTTCCAAATTTTACATTGAGCAATTTATAGTTTATCTATTTGAAAATGTGAAATATTTTTAAAGAATCTAAAAGTTAAGACTACAACAGACAACCATACCATCCAAATTCAATGGTATTAATATTTTGCCATGTTTACATCAGTAGTTTTTATGGGTATAAAATGTTACAGAGACATTAGAATACTTTTTTCTTGATCTTGTTCATCTTCCTCCTTCTCCTTTCTAGAGGCAAAGATTACTCTAAAATAGGGTGTATACAGATATATATCCTACATAGACACACATTTGACTCCAAGTAATGCTTAAAATTGTTTAGTGTGTTTCAAAATATATAAATATTATAGTATACATATTCATCTACAACTTTTTTCACTCAATATGATGTTTTCGGGATTTATTCATGTTCTGTTCATTTTAAATGCTACATAGGATTTCTCTGCATAGGTATAACAATGCATTTAACCCTTTGCCATTGAAAGAACTTTCCTGTCTCCCCTTTTTGCAATTACAATGTTGTAATTACATCATGGGCATAACTTCCTGTGAGCATGTGTGAGTTTCTGTAATAAACTTTGTAGAAGTATAAATTCTGGATTTTAGGGTATGTGCATCTTCAATATTATATGTTGCCAAATTTCTTTCCAAAGTGGTTAAACCAATTTGTACTTCCACTGGCAGTATATGAATTCCTATTTTTCCACATGCTTGCCAATACTTCTATCATTAGACTTTTAAAATTTGCCAATCTGATGAGTGTGAAATGATATTTCATTTTTGTTTTAATTTGCATTTTCCTGCTTAGTAATGAGGTTGAACATCTAATTTTGTGTGATTCATGGTCATTGGTGTTTCTCATTCTGAAAATTACTTTTTCGTTACCAACTAACTTTTTATGATAACTTTATATGTACTAGTTAAAAAAGAAATGGAGCTAAGCATAGAAAATTCACTGTATCACAAATGATACAGTGTTTGACTGTATTGACTGAGATATAATGTCCATGGTCTTGGAGTACTGTATTTTATTCCAGATATCTGTCTAAAGAATACTAAATGGAATAATGAAGAATCTTGAAATAATGAAATATGAGAAATGATTGCAGCACTAGGTGTTGATTTTCCAAAAGTGTCTTATGAGGGATGTGACATCTGTTTTTTTAAGATTTGACAAGCTCTCTGGAGTCAGAGGATATGCATGTATTAATTTTGTTTCAGAAGTGCCAAGGCCCGTGGTAGAAATTTTGAGGAAAAATATTTGAACTCAAGATCACAGAGATTTTTATTTTTGATCATTAAATTTATTCTGGGATGGAATTAGTTACCTGATCCCTGAACTTGTTCAAGCTGAGGTTTACGGGCCCGTGTATTGGGAATGTAGTTAGAGAGATTCATCTGTAGGGGAGGACCCTAAATGAAATAATCTCTGTTCTGACTCAAAAGTCTATGTTTTTTATGTAGTAAACAATTCATAGAATGAAGTTCTAGGAAATCCAGAAATGAGTCATTTTTAATATTCATAATTATGGTGGCTCAGTTAAAACATTGCTTGAGGTAATGATGAGTCAGTCTTTGATTTTTCTAAAATTTCTCAGCAAAACAAATACGCCTTAATTGGTTAAACCAAACTGGAATGTTAACTCTGAATTCAAACTTGATTTTCATCATGGCACTTTAATTTCATCCCACCCTCACTCCTACTCCAAGTGGCCCTCTGCCTTCCTGGTCCTATGAGTCCTGTAGCAAGATAATGTCTGTATGATTAGGGGCATACCCACTAATACCATTATATCTTTTGCACCAAGAAATGTGCAAAAGGATATAGTTGTGCCCAGGATATAGTTGGTAAATAAAAGACCCTTTAGGGAAAGAAGAACATTTCTATCATCAGGCAGACTGTAATGGAGTTGTTTTTGAGCAACCAAGGGGCCCTTTATACATGGATTTGGGGGCAACAGAAGGAATTTTAATTAGTTAGAGGGAGAATTTACTGTTAGATTTTCAGAAGATCTTAATGAGTGTTAAGGGGAGTTGAGGAATCTTTTATGAAGACATTTAGTGAGAGAAACTTACTCTGTGTGATGGTGATGGCTTAGATATTGTTCTCCCTGAAATCTGCTCTTTGGTGAAATGATCTCTGAGATGTCTCATCAAGGCCTCATCATTCTAAGTGGCCTCTAACACTTGAAGCTCTTAATTTTCTAAGGATTACAAGTGCTTTCCCTCTAGGCCACCCCATTTGGAATTTTAACTAAAAGGCCCAAGTTCAGTGCACTGACTCTTTGCGTATTTATTGTTTATGAAGTTGACCATGAAGTCCCATATGCCCCCAAATGTCCCGCTGCACTACTAGATCATGTCTTCTCCTGTTATTTTCTCTTCTGGACCAGATGGAGGCTGGTGCAAGTTGTTTATTGGACTGCTAGAATTATCTTATGCACTGCGCTTTGGCAATGATGCCTCGTACCCTTGTCTCAGATAGATATTTGAAAGCCATTTCTTTTTCATTTTTCCTCTCTGGCCAGGACCCTGAGAAGAAAAGCCAGGTCAGAAGAAAGTGCCAAGCAATTTCTATCCCTTTCCCAACTGTGACTCACAAAATTGCTCCACCCTTCATATTTCTATATGTCTCTGAGAAAG
Organism: Mandrillus leucophaeus; assembly: GCF_000951045.1. Taxonomy (NCBI): domain Eukaryota; kingdom Metazoa; phylum Chordata; class Mammalia; order Primates; family Cercopithecidae; genus Mandrillus; species Mandrillus leucophaeus. Next base: position 1,856,405 of record NW_012103166.1, read on the forward strand.
CAGTGCACTTGTTTACAAAACACACAATTCTAGTCCAACCTCTTTATTTTATGGCTGAGGAAATGAAAGCCCAAAGAGGCTGAGTGACTTGCCCAAGACCACACAGTACAACAGCAGTGCAGCCGAAACTAGAATTTAGTTTGGATGCGACTCTTCCATTAGAAAAATCTTTCCCATAGATTCCTGAGGGGAAAATCTCTCCTTAGCCTTCTAGATAGGCTTAGATAAATTAGGATGCTGCTGTGAGCAAGGTTTAGCCTAATGAGGTCAGTGCCCACTGCCAGGGGGCTCCTGAAAATGAGTAGATGTTAAGGATTTTGTAGACATATTCTGGGTTTAGGGCACATAGTAGTTGAAGGGAAAATCCCAGAAAAAAGAAAAGAAATAAGAACCAGCTGGTAAGAAATGTGGATGATCAGGAATGCCATCATCACCAGGAGGACTGGTAAATTAAAAGGACTGAGTGAGGAAAACAATAACTTGAAAATTTATGTAAATACAGTGAATCAAAAGATGGCTTTGAGAAAAACATTAACATAATTATGATTCTGAGAGTGTAAGATTTTGGCTAGATCATTCATTTGGTTTCACTGGCGGCAGTAATTGAAGAAGCTAGGAGGAAGTTTGCTGAATAAATGTGCCTGGAGTTGATTGGAAAGTATGTATATGCTATGCCTTGTTCTGTAGCACACATATGCTCTCTTTCTTTCTTTCCTGTAAGGGGACACTTGTCGTGTCAGGCACTGTGAGCTCAGAAAGACCTAGAGGGCACCAAAACTTGAGGATCTGCCTGTTTTCTCCTGAAAAACCCAGAAGACATTTTTTTTTCTTTTGCCAGTTATAATGATTGCAAATGTTTGAAGAAAGCGGTTAATAAACATGAAAGAATCTTCAGAAAGGAGACTAGGAAACAGAAGAGTCAGAGAGATAACTGCAGAGAATAAAGTTAAGCAGTGGTAGCAGTGGCTATCTGGAAAAGGATTACCTTCTGGATTTCTGAGATAATTGTGTCCTGGATATATATTGGACGAGAGTCTGATTTTAAATATTCTGTCTTGATTTTAGACCATAGGAAACAATAGAAAACCTTGCCTTTTGGATGCCACCTGATAAGATTGGAAGGAGTGTAAGAAAGACACTGCTATCCAACAGTCCTTAACAAGGTGGATCAATAGAATATCAGAACAGAGAGGGAATTAAAGAGGATCCTGACCTGTGTTTCTCAACAGGGGTCATGTGCATTTGAGGCAGGACAGTTTTTCCCTACTTATCGTAACGACCCAAAATTGTTCCACCCTTCATATTTCTATATGTCCCTGAGAGAGCAGTGAACCTGTTTACAAAACACACAATTCTAGTCCAAACTCTTTCTTTTGTGGCTGAGGAAATGAAAGCCCAGAGAGGCTGAATGACTTGCCCAAGACCACACAGTACAACAGCAACGCAGCCAAAACTAGAATTTATGTCCACTGCTTCTCCCACATGTGGAGCTGTACCCACAAGTACGCTCATCGTTTCATTAACAGAGATTCATTCTTTTGGGATTAGTTTTTTAATTTCTAGCAATCTTCACCAATGTCAAATAGTTCTAGGAAGTATGAAACTTGAAAAGATCAGGACAAAGAAATGTTGGAAGGAAAGGAGAGAATGGAATAAAAGGTGAGTTGAGTTCTTCTCAGGTAGGACAACAGAGAATGGAAGGCCTGGAATGGGTGCTGGGGTGGCTGGGGGTATTCAGATGCAGGCTGCATTCGTAAGTGATGTACCACAGCCAGGTGAACATGTGGCTATAATACATTGAACCTGGCTGTCAGACACAGCTCGTGAAGTCAGTCTCTTGACTTCAGTTTACAGTCATACCTCATAGAATTTATATCACGAATTCATCTTTGAGGCAGCATTTTTCTAGTACTCTTGTTCAGTCTGAATGTATTTCTAGCTTCTCAAACTCAGCCCACTTACGTTCAGGATTCCAGCCTGACTCTTCAATAAATCCCTTCTCCACAGTTTGACAGTTTGGAGCAAGCTCTTGGAGGAGCAAGGCTTGACATTCAGCCAGAGCTGTGGCTGATTTTCAGCCCTGCTGCTTCCTAAGTTGCTATGACTTTGGGCATATCTTAACCTTTCTGGGGTCTGTTTCCTTCTCTGTAGAATGAGGTGGTGGAAGGGTTTCCAAAAGTGAATGTGGAGTGTAGTTGGCACCTGGTCAGCCCCAAATGTTGTCATCTACTCCTCCCTGCCTAATCATAAATGATCTTCTTGAATAAAATTCATTTTCCATTTTAAAAATCCTATAGCTTTTCCAGCCTTCTCCTCAGCCAGTTTTCCTGTTGTTCTTTAAGTGCATGCAAAGAGCCATTTTGTTTCATATTACAGAATCTTCAGCAGCTTACATACATATTCAAGTACATTCAAAGGAGCTCAGTTTCTCACTGAGCATCATGGTTTCTCTATTGCCACTAATTCTACAAGATACATTTGCACAGGGTGCTCAGAGACCATTAAAGCTCCTTAAAGCCCTGCAATCACATGTAGTAACTGTTTGGTTATACCTTCCCAAAGTTAAGGACATTGCAACCAAATTACTCAGCTCGTCCTTTCTTTATGCCCCTTTCCTCACAGAAGTCATAGTCCATTATGGGGCAGCCAGGAGGGATCTATTACTTTCAGTGAAAGGGTGTTCTTCCACAAGGTTTTCCATAAGGCCTTGAGTTTTCGATATACACCTCTGCTTGTGAGACGGGCCGCTGATGAGCGTCTGTGTTGTGACAGCGTGATTATGCATGTTGTGAATAAACATGCTTGTGTACGTGTGTGCTGTCACAGCGATGAACAGCATCCAATAAATACCGGGTTAAGAGTATGCCAGCATCTTCCTAACAGCTGGCACTGCTGAAAAACTCGCCTGCCTTATTAACACTCCACTTATCTGGAATCTGCTCACTGAGCAGAAACAACTTCATAAATTTTTGCAATTTGCATTCCACCTTGCTGTTGCTCATTACCGTTGACCTCATCCCTTCTCTGTTAGAAAGGACCGACCTCTCATGGCCCCACCTGCTAGATGTCCCTTACCTCTGCCTGTCGACATCAAAGGCAGAATCAGGGTTAAGGCTTGTTGATGCTTCCAGGGCTGTGAAAGTATAATGTCATGTCCCCCACTTCATTCGGGAGAAAGTGACATTTCCAGAGTCCCTTCTTCCTCTTGTGCATTTGTAACCTCTCCTTCTGAGAAAGATTAAAATGGAGAAGTCCAAACCTTCCAAATGGGAGGAAAAGAAAAAGGCAGGCAGCAATTTGGTTGTCCAAGAAAATATTCTAATCCCCTCTCAGTGTCTTTCAGAGATTAGTCTATTGTGTTCACAATGCATGCCATTTTCTCACTTAATCATTCTAATCTAGTTCCCCAGCCTTTTAACCTTTCTCTCCTTTGCCCTGGCTCTTTTATTCCATGTGGCATTTTCAGCTGTTTCATTAGCCACAGTTCACAACTCATAGCATCCAGTTAAATATATTTTCAGGCCAGGTACCTTTTCTTATTGGCCTGTGTAGTAGCGGGAAGCTGATTCCTTTTCCCTGCTTCTATCCGCTCCTCCCTTCTCAGTAAAACGTCCTTATTATCCTTGATTGAAAACGGTGGTTTGCCTGCTGTCTCAGGTCTCTCTGAAACAGCCCCCATCCCAGGGTGCCAGATCCTGAACCCCCATGGACTACAGAGGCAGCTCCTGAATGCAGTAGAATCTCTGAGCAATGGCTTCATTAAAAATCGTATCACGGACTCAGTTTTATATTTTCCCCTCCCTGACTTGATGAAAACAAAACAAGAAGAGGTGGGGAGAGAGGAAGGAGGAGAGGTAGAAGTGAATTGCTTAATAGAGACAGTCTGAATATTTAATATGCTGATTTTATTGAATAAAAGGTGAAAAAGTAGTACTTGTTTGTTGCTTGCCTGTCAAACCATGGCAAACAAGCATTCTTTTCCCTGACTGGAGCTTTTTATTACTGTATGGATTCTAGAGTGTAATTATGCCCTATATCTGAGCTGCATTATACACACAATTACAATTCCCCAGCTGAACTATTTATTCATTACCATTTATTATCAGAGGAGATATTTGTTTAGTTTCCTTGGAGGCTTTTTCTTGGGTGATGACTCTCATTGTCTTGCTCTTCATCGAGATGGAATGTCCAGGAGCAGCCCCTTGCTTTAAGCTCCTAACTCATCTGTTGATAGCTTGGATGAACTTCCTAGCCACATTTATTCATGCTGTTGAAGAAAAATGTCGGGCAAAAGAAATTTTAGGGCTATAAATGTTTAAGAATGTTTGCACTGTTTTCAGAGCTTTTCTGGGAAGGACTTTTTATTCTAGCTATTATCATCTTATGAAATCTGATTTGAAATCATTTAAGAAAATAGTTTTCCCTAGATACAGCCTGCCTGCCTAGCAGTTCACAAAGAAAGAGCCTACAGCTAAATAGAATTCACGTCAATAAACATTTGTTGAAAACCTTACCATAAGCCAGGCACTGTATGGACAAGAGGGCACAGAGATGAAGAAGACTCAGTCTTTATCCAGGAAGATCTTATAGTTCATCCTGAGAAACAGGTCTGTAATTAATTCTGAGAAATGTAACAAGTGCTGCAATATTGGTTCATTCATTCATTTTAATTTTTGCTGATATCATATAATGTCCAAACACTAAGTGGGGGATACAGACATATTGGGGAAACAGGTAAGGTCTTCACCTCTCAAGTGTGGTGTCATTATAGAAGGGTGTTGGAGGGCCAGACAGATAATACTGAAGTAAGCAGAAAATATTTAAGACAGTTTTTGATACTTATGATTGCCATGAAAAACAAAACAGGAAAATGTGACTGAATGTGTGGAGGTGGAAAAGGAAGAGATGGGGGTGCTTATCTCAGAATAAGTGTACAGTAAATGTTAGCTCTTTTCTCTCTGAGCAGGTGTCATTTGAGCTGAGATCTAAGTAATGAGAGAGAGTTTGTCATGGGATAAACTAGAGAATGTCTTGGGGAAAGAGCTCTCTGGATAGACAGAACAGTATGTGCAAGAGCTCTGAGACAGATACTGCAAGAAGAATATGTGGTGGGCCAATAGTGAGGGAGAGAGCAGAGGGAGATGAGGATGAGGAGGTAGCTGGGACTGGGTCAGTTACATCCTGCCCACTGTGGAAAAGAGTTTTGGGTTTTATTTTAATTTCAGAGAGAAGTCACTGGATACATCTGATGGGATTGTAGTAAAGAGCTCCACACTTCCTTAGCCTACACTCAGACAACTTTCCAAACCAGACCAGTCAGATGTTTTCTTCCTGGAGCAAAAGGAGGAGAAAGTGAATAAAAATGCCTGCGATCCCTCACTTTTCCTAGCACAAGTCTTATGAGAGTCTCTGCTCAGCATCAGGTATCTTATCTATCATCTTGCACTATCTTGGGTCCTACCCATTTTCAAGGCTGATTTTCCAGTCTTCCGTTGATTCTGTGAACTTCAGAATTACTTCTAACAAATTCTGTTTGGATTGAGTTAACCAGGTTTCGTTGAAACTAAAGGACTCAAACTGAGACAAGGAGATGTGTAGTGCCTTCCTACCTCTTATGTGGGCTGGCAAGGCAAGACACGTAGATCCCTCTCAAGCTCACTCCATCAGCCTTGAAAGTGATGACAAAGCATCCCAGATTCTGGCTCTAGCATATCCAAAGGCATTGTTTTCCAGTGTTTCATGCTTTAGTCTTTTTCTGTGTCTTCATTATTATTTTAGTGGAGATTTGGGAAAAGCTAGATGAAGAATTTTAAACTTGGGTCAAATTTAGCTGCATGTAGGGATCTAATTAACCAGGAAATTATTTAATTTCACTTATTTCTGCACTATTTGGGATCAAGTTGTCTCAGGTAAAATTTTGGTCTACCTCCCAAAACTTGCTTTACCCAATAGAGTTGGGCTACAAAATTGAATCTTTGACACATTTTAGAGAATCCTGACTGAAGACAATTCTGATGTGGCTAGAAAAGAAAAGAAACATCTTCAAAGATCAAATTTTCTTTTTCTGTCTGTCTTGTCTCTAAACAACTTTTATCTCCACTCCGTTCCTTTGTTAGGTTTCTGGATTCAAACATTGATGGCTGCTTCCTAATGATTTTCTAATTCTTTTATATATTTTTCATTTTTGTAAAAATACGTCCAGATGGTTCCAGAATGTTTTTATTGCTGTATCTTTAAAGCTCAATACTTATTTGTAAAGAATTTAATTTACTCTTTCTGTGTCTAGATACCCACTCTTCTTCTCTTTCTTGGAGTCTCTCCAAGTCTCTCAAATATTCCTTTCTTTCTTCTTAGTCTCAAATTGATAACAACCTTTTTGAAATATGATTACTTTAAAAATCATTAAATTAGGATTTGAGTACATTTTTCCACTTGAATATTTTCCCTAATATTTTTCTTTAATTAAGATGACATGACATACATTTGCAAATAGGTTCTTATTATTTGTCTTATTAATTTTCATATTTAGTTTGTCAATAAATGCACACCGTGAAGTCCAAAGACAAATACTCCATGAATCTTTGGTGCTCTAAGTGTCTTTTTTCTTGAAGATTATTTTTAGTCAGATTTGTATCAAAATAATAGGCAAGAAGGAAAAAATGAATATAATTAGCTGTGGGAGTATGTCTACTATGAAGGTCATGACATTGATGAGAATTTTAGAAGTGTTGTAGAGACAAGTAAGGGCTTTTGGGGGTGTTTTTTTTTCTTCCACTCCTTTAAAACTTTTATTTTCAAGGCTGAATTTTTATTTATTTATTTTTTAACCAAAGGTAATTAACTTGTTCAAAAATTCTAAACCACAAAGAAATAATCTAAAGCCATGCAAACGATGTTTAGACCAACAACAAAAAACTATGTCAATGGTTGGGGCTAGGTAAGAAGACAGGAGTTAGAATACAGGTTGATAAGTGATATTATAATGGGTTAAGCACAAGATGCATTGGTATAGAAGGAATTTCTACTCCACTCTTGTACAGGGAGTGGTTCCCAAAGAAAGGGGATTTAAAGGAGAGCTGAAGGAAAAGTAAGAGCCAAGCAGAAGCAGAGTGAAAATTTCTAGGCAGAGGTAACTGCCTATGAAGGCCTGCAGAAGAGTTCATGATGCTTTTCAGTACCCCTGGTATGGCTGGAGTAGGGGCCAGTGAGGCATGGTGATGGAGGGAGGGAACTGGTGCTATGATATGCATAAGGCTATCATCATGTGAAATGTAGATTTCTTGCTTTCTCTTCCCCAGCCTTCATTCTGACTATAATTCCTGGTTTCTCATCATTCTAGAGTAAATGCTCATTTCTTGACAAAGCTAGGGACAAGACTAAATGAGAGAGCATACATGTGGTACAGAGGATAGTATGGGTGTGGTAGGGAAAATTACATAATTCTTTCTTTCACCTAAGATTTTTTCTCCTGTTCTCCTGAACTGTAAATAGGATGAACAATCACACCTATGATTACGTCACATTACACCACAAGGGAATTTTGCAGATGTAATTAAGGCTACCACCAGTTAACTTTGAGTTAATCAAAAGGAAAAGTTTTTGAGTGAGCCATGTATAATCATAGCAATCATTTAAAAGCAGAACATTTTCACTGGCTAGTAGCAGAGGAAGTCACAAAGAGTCTGGGAGAAAGAGTCAGTGTACCATTGGTGGCTTGATGATGGAGGTCCCCAAGTGCCAAGGAATGGAGGGAGGTCTCTAGAAGCTGAGAACAGACTGTGACTGATGGCTAGAGAAGAAATGGAGACCTTCATCTCCCAATCTCTAAGAATGGAATTCTGCCAACAACCTGAATTAGCTTAGAAGTGGATTCTTCCCCAAGGTCTCCAGATAAAAACCCAGCGTGTCCAACGTCTTGATTTTAGTAGGGGACTTAAGCAGAGAACCAAGGTGAGCCCACCTAGATTTCTGACCTACAGAACTGTAAGACAATAAATGAGTGTATGTTTGTGGTAATTTTTTAAGTAAACTAATATAATGGAATTAAATTTTTGGCCCACTTTGGGATTAGGCCCAAATTCAAGTCTTTAGTTTTCCACTCACCATTTCTATGATTTTGGGAAAGTTACTTAACTTTTCTGAGTTTCAGATTCCTCATCCATAAAAAGAAATATAATAGCAGTAGTATTTGCCTTATAGAAGTAGTAGGAAGACCAACTGAGGAAATATACAGAAAGTGCTTACCTCAGAATAAGTGTACAGTAAATGGTGGCTGTTTTAATTAGTGTTTTTATTACTACCATTTCTATTGTGTAAAATACCTAGCAGAGTGTCCGGCACATAGTAGGTACTTAAGCAGTGCTACAGCCTTTCAGCTTTGCCTCATCTTCCCTCAGTTTCTTGGCAGTCCCCAGTTCTAACTGCCTTCTTCTTGCCTATCTCCTCCACTTTGTGAATATTGATTTTGAGACTGGAAGGGAAACATTTATCATTCTTAATTGCAATAAAATCATTACAATGGTGTTAAACATTCAAAGAGAAATTAAGTTCCACCGCGTAATGCAAAGACAACTATTAATCTGTGCCGGTAGCCAAACCCAGGAAAAGTGATATGGATAAAATGGATGTGATGTATTAATAACATCATGATGCTAGGGAAGGAACTTCGATCTGAGCAAAATAGTTATACTTTATAGGCAAGTCTTTCTGTTTCTAAATGGAGAATCAGCAGATAAATTCCCGAAGCAAAATAGTAGAGTAAAAAGAAAACTTAAAAAAAAATAAAGAAGGCACTTAATTCCCAAGTAATTATCAACATTGCCTGTGGAAGATACAATTGCAACACTGTTATATAAAGATTTATGTTCATTCTCATACAAATTAGCAAGGAAACTGATTAGTTGACATCTTCTCTGCTCCTCTATTCCTGATCGAATATGATCTCAGCCCTCGGGACTGGCAGGCCAGGCTTTCAACCAGGGTCAGATGTAAGTTTTTTGGGGCCTGCAGCTGAGACCATTTTTGGAGCCCTCTTTAAAAAGAAGACAAAATTACAAATTCAAAAGTTAGATAGAAAAGCAAAGACTTACTCACCCAAAACAAGAATAGAAAACACACTGATGATAAATTGTTTAAAAGATAATAAATATCACAATCATCACGAAGTTCACAAAATGCCTTATTATAAATACTACTACATCCCTGTAATAGTCCATCCCTACATATTTGGTTACATGCTCTTTGATCATCTCTTTATATGACAATAATTTTGTAATATAGTTTTCTATAGAGAAAATTCCATTTTTCTCCAGCATGATTGACAGAAATCCATTTCTAATTGCTTTAAAAAGAGTTTTCTGCTTCAGAACTTTTGCTGGGAAGGCAACATCTATAACTTCCTCTGCAGGAACTTACTTGGAAAGAGCTCCTTGCCCTAGGGCAAGCCTTAGAGAATCCCATTCTTTTGATCTCTCTTGGTATAGCTTCCAGGGCTGCTGATAGAGCAGCTGGTTTGCTTCTAAGGTACTCAGTATCCCATCCATTTGCCAACACCTCTCTTCTAGGTTTCAAAGAGCAGCACCTCTTTTATTTATTATTATTATTTTATTTTTCCATAAGTTATGGAAAAACTGATGGAAAAATACCACCTGTATGGGGTACAGGTGGTATTTGGTTACATGATTAATTCTCTAGTGGTAATTTGTGGGATTTTGGTGCACCCATCACCTGAGCAGTATGCAGTATACCCTGCACCATATTTGTAGTCTTTTATCCCTTGCCCCCTTCCCACTCTTCCCTACAAGTCCCCAAAGTTTATTGGATTATTCTTATGCCTTTGCCTCCTCATAGCTTAGCTCCCACATGTCGGTGAGAACATATAATATTTGGTTTTCCATTTCTGAGTTATATCACTTAGAATAATAGTCTCCAATCTCATCTAGGTCACTGCAAATGCTGTTAATTCATTCCTTTTTATGGCTGCACAGTATTCTATCATATATATACACCACAGTTTCTTTATCCACTCATTGACTGATAGGCATTTGGGTTGGTTCCACGATTTTGCAATTGCGAATTGTGCTGCTATAAACATGTGTATGCAAGTATCTTTTTAGTATAATGACTTATTTTCCTCTGGGTAGATACCCAGTAGTGGAATTGCTGGATCAAATGGTAGTTCTACTTTTAGTTCTTTAAGGACTCTCCACACTGTTTTCCACAGTGGCTGTACTAGCTTACATTCCCACCAGCAGTGTCGAAGTGCTCCCTGTTCACCACATCTATGCCAAAATCTACTGTTTTTTTTTTTTTTTTAAAATTTTTTGATTATGGCTATTGTTGCAGGAGGAAGGCAGTATCACACTGTGGTTTTGATTTGTATTTCCCTGATCATTAGTGATGCTGAGCATTTTTTCATATGTTTATTGGCCATGTGTATATCTTGTTTTGAGAACTATCTATTCATGTCCTTAGCCCACTTTTGGATGGAATCGTTTGTTTTTCTGTTACCGATTAGTTTGAGTTAATTGTAGATTCTGGATATCAGTCTTTTGTCAGATGTATAGATTGTGAAGACTTTCTCCCACTCTGTGGGTTGTCTTTATACTCTGCTGACTATTCTTTTTGCCATGCAAAAGCTCTTTAGTTTAATTAGGTCCCAGATATTTTCTTTGTTTTTATTTCATTTGCTTTTGGTTTCATGGTCATGAAATCCTTGCCTAAGCCAATGTCTAGAAGGGTTTTTTCCAATGTTATTTCGAGAATTTTTATAGTTTCAGGTCTTAGGTTTAAGTCCTTAATCCATCTTGAGTTGATTTTTGTATAAGGTGAGAGATGAGGATCCAGTTTCGTTCTCTTACATGTGGCTAGCCAATTATCCTCGCACCATTTGTTGAAAAGGGTGTCCTTTCCCCACTTTATGTTTTTGTTTACTTTGCTGAAGATCAGTTGGCTGTAAGTATTTGGCTTTATCTCTGGGTTCTCTATTCTGTTCCACTGGTCTATGTACCTATTTTTATACCAGTACCACAATGTTTTGGTGACTAAGACCTTATAGTATAGTTTGAAATCAGGTAGTGGGATGCCTACAGATTTGTTCCTTTTGCTTAGTCTTTCTTTGGCTATGCAGGCTCCTTTAGGGTTCCATATGAATTTTTGAATTGTGTTTTCTAATTCTGTGAAGAATGATGGTAGTATTCTGATGGGGATTTCATTGAATTTGTACATTGCTCTTGGCAGTATGGTCCTTTTCACAATATTGATTCTACCCATCCATGAACATGGGATGTGTTTCCATTTGTTTGTTTCATCTATGATGTCTTTCAGCAGTGTTTTGTAGTTTACCTTGTGGAGGTATTTTGACTCCTTTGTTAAGTATATTCCTAAGTATTTTATTTTATTTTATTGCAGCTATTGTATAAGGGGTTGAGTTCTTGATTTGATTCACTGCTTGGTTGCTGTTGGCGTATAGAAGAGCTATTGATTTGTGTACATTCGTCTTGTATCTGGAAACTGTGCTGAATTCTTTTATTAGTTCTAGGAGCTTTCTGAAGGAGTCTTTAGGATTTTCGAGGTAAAGGATCATATTGTCAGCAAACAGTGACAGTTCGACTTCCTCTTTACTGATTTGGGTGCCCTTTATTTCTTTCTCTTGTCTGATTGCTCTGGCTAGAACTTCCGGTCCTGTGTTGAAGAAGAGTGGTGAGAGTGGGCATCCTTATCTTGTTCCAGTTCTTAGAGGGAATGCTTTCAACTTTTCCCAATTCAGTATTATGTTGGCTATGGGTTTGTCATAGATGGCTTTTATTACATTAAGGTATGTCCCTTGTATGCCAATTTTGCTAAGAGTTTTAATCATAAAGCAATGCTGAGTTTTGTCAAATGCTTCTTCTGCATCTATTGAGATAACCCTGTGGATTTCTTTTTAATTCTGTTTATGTGGTGTATCACATTTATTGACTTGCATATGTTAAACCATCCCTGCATCCCTGGTATGAAACCCACTTGGTCATGGTGGATTATCTTTTTGATATGTTGTTGGATTTGGTTAGCTAGTATTTTGTTAAGGATTTTAGCATCTATTTTTATCAGGGATATCTATCTGGATTTTTTCTTTCTTGGTTACGTCCTTTCCTGGTCTTGGTAATGGCTGATGCTGGTTTCATAGAATGAATTAGGGTGGGTTCCTTCTTTCTCTATCTTGTGCAATAGTACCAATAGCATGCATCCTAATTCTTCTTTGAATGTCTGGTAGAATTCTGCTGTGAATCTGCCCGGTCCTGGACTTTTTTTGTTGGTGGTAATTTTCAAATTACCATTTCAATCTCGCTGCTTGTTATTGGTCTGTTCAGGGTATCTAATTCTTCCTGATTTAAGCTAGGAGGGTTGTATTTTTCCAGGAATTTATGCATCTCTTCTAGGTTTTCTAGTTTATGTGCATAAAGGTGTTCATAGTAGCCTTGAATGACCTTTTGTATTTCCGTGGTGTCAGTTGTAATATTTCCTGTTTCGTTTCTTAGTGAGGTTATTTGGATTTTCTCTCTTCTTTTCTTGGTTAATCTTGCTAATGTTCTATCACTTTTATTTATCTTTTCAATGAACCAGTTTTTTTGTTTCATTTATCTTTTGTATTTTTTTTTGTTCGTTTCAATTTCATTTAGTTCTGCTCTGATCTTGGTTATTTCCTTTCTTCTGCTGGGTTCAGGTTTGGCTTGTTCTTGTTTCTCTAGTTCCTTGAGATGTGACCTTAGATTGTCAGTTTGTGCTCCTTCAGTCTTTTTGATGTAGGCGTTTAGGGCTATGAACTTTCTTCTTTCCACTCCTGTTGGATCCCTGTGGTGCCAGGCAGGGGGGTGCTGCTTGGGGACCCAGCGAGTTCCCAGGGTCTTTACGCTGCTTCCTCTACCCCTGTATTTTGCTTGGCTCTCTAACTTGCCTCAGCTCCAGGTAAAGTCAGGAACGTCTCCCGCAAACAGACCTTCAGCTTCTCCAGTGGGGGTGTGAGTTCGCAGTTGGGGAACTCACAGTATTTGGGGTGTCTCACCGGTCCTGCTTCCACAGTTGGGGCACTCACAGTATTTGGGGTGTCTCACCAGTCCTGCAGGAATGGTCTGCTTCCTTCAGAGGGTCTGTGGGTCCTCTCAGGATTGCTGACTTGTTCTTGCAGTAGATCTGGAGCTAAAGTTCACAATGCAAGCCTCCACATGCAGCTCTGTCTAGAGCTGCAATGTAATTCTGCCTCCTGTCTGCCATGATCTTCTGAATCAGTTCCACCAGAGGAGGAGCTCGAACTCGGTGGGGCTTCCAGCATCTCTTTTAGATCCTTCTTCTTGGAAGCAATTTTTGCTGAGGGCTGGGTGGATATGGAGGTACCGCTGGAAGTGGGGCCCCAGGTGACCATAAGAGATGGCCTTGAGGCTGCAGCAGGGCTGCTAAGGCTCCTACTTCTTCCTTGTGTCTCTGGAGCAGAACCTCAACAGCCTTGGAAGGGACCAGGCAAACTAAGGGTCTTAAGCATTATTAATTTGATGGTAAATTCATCTCTTATCTCAGTCTATCCTCAATCACCCTTTCCAATTTACCAAACTTTACTAACAGCTGTTCCCAAAGATGCCTGTATCTTTTCCACTTCTGGCCCTGAACCATTCCAGTATCTCTACCTGGATTTTCTTTCCTCAACATTTATCTACTGAGATCCTGCAAAGTCTAGCTCAAATGTTACTTCTCCATGAAATCTTTTCTGATTCTCCTTACCAGATAAAATCTTACCTATGTCTGAGCCCCTTTAGCACCTATTGTCCTCAGAGCTTACAGGGACTTTTCCAAAATTGCTTGTATACAGCTAACATATATGTTTATGGAAAATGTGTGAGAAATTTCTCCAGCTAAATAAAAAGACACCCCCCAAAAATAAACAACATCAGTTTCAGCTATAGTGAGAATAAGAGTTTTGAGAGAAAAGAGCTGTGTTTAGTAGAAACTGCCAACCGGCTCCTGTGTGGGTCCCTATGGAAATTAGATCAAAGCAGTTGAATGATGAGTAGCACTTAGCCAGACAAAGCAGCGGAAGCATCCCTGGCAGAGGAATAGCGTATACAAAGGTCCTGAGGTAGAAAAGATCTTGCTGCATTCCAGAACCTTAAGGAAAGCTTATTAGATCATGAGCATCTTTATGGCAGTTATTTGTTTCTATGACTGTCTCCTCTATTTCTGTAAATTCTTAGAAGATAGGGATGATTTCCTAAGCATTTCTGCATCTCCTACACCTATTACAGTGCCTATCATATACTCATGAAATGTTTGCTTAACTGCCTCAAACCTCATTTGTTTAATGAAAGAAAGTAGAGGGCCTATGTTGAAACACACAGAATGATCAAACTAATTTTTTATATCTCATTGATTCTAAGATGCTCATATCTTCACAATTTAACACCTCTGAAATTGTTACACTTGATAACACCTTACATCTGGATCTGGCATTTTTTTCTTTCTTAGTAGTACATAAAACAACGGTGTGTTTTATAATCAATGGTGTGTTATATTCAATGAAATGTGGTAGATGTCTTCATATGGCTAAATCATTGTTAATTTGAAGAAATAAGTGAGTGATTTTTATAAGTTTTAATGTTTCAGACTGATTTTTCAAATCATTAATTTGAAAAAGTCTTACTCTGGGCTAACAGAATTGTAAGAGTAGAAGAAAGTTACAGGAAGCTGGCTCCACTTTCCATCCATTCTAGGGTGTAGTGGAGACTTATTATTTTGTCTGTCCTGAAGTACCTCATGTCCTTCCCACTTCTGAGAACTTCTGCCTTCTCTGTGGCACTGTCTCTCCACGCTCTATTGCCTTAGTAGTTACTGTGGGAGGCGGTGTTAATACAGTGGGACCCTGCTCTCTGGCCTTATATGATTGGTCCAGATTGTAGCTAACACAAGCATAGTTTCTTCCAAAGGAATCTGAATTTTTGACAACTCCAAAAACATTGCACTAGTTAACATTTTGGGTACCTGTCATGTAAGGTACACAATTTGTAAAGCTTTGGTGTTCACATTCTGCCATGGAAACTGAGAAGCACAGGAGGCCTCTCTGTGGCCAAACAGAGAAGAGAGGCAGACATGCAGTAATGGGAGAAACACACACAGGAAGGCACTGCGGTCCTGTCTGTATTCCTATCTCTGGACTTCATAAGACAGCAAGTAACCTTATGGTATAATAAATTATCACTTGGCTTAAGTGCCTTGTAATTGCAACCACGTGGCAACAAACTGCCACCAAATGAGGCTCAAATGGTATATACAGCATTCCCAGAAAGTGATCACTCAGTACCTGCTTGAATGTCTCCAGTGGCAGATAACTTATCGTCTCCCAAGAACTCTATTCCAGTGTGGGAAAGTGATGAATTCTTGGCAATTCTATTCATATTGAGATGAAATAGCTTCATATGAACTCTACAAATTGTTACAAGTCATTCAATTGCCTGTACAAATTGAATGACTCTATTCTGCCTCCTACTTTATAGCTCCTCAACCTTAATAATGACTATCCCATCCTCTAACCTTCTTTATCTAGGACAGACATCCCAGGTTTATCAAATTAGATCTGTTTTGCTGTTGTTGTTGCTCCTTTATAAGAGCAGGAGAATGAAAGTGTTAAAACAAGAAAAATAACAATAGCAACAAAAAATATAACTGTCAAAAAGCATTTACTTTGTGCCAGGCACTGTGCAAAACTCCATGCTTTATGTATATTAGTTCACGGAATCCTCACAACAAACTTGTGAGATAAAAATAGTTACTTTTCCAAATATGCTGATAAGGAAACTGAGGCTTAGGAAGATTAATTTACCCAACGTCACCCAGTTAGTAAGCAGCACAGCTTGCATTTGAACTTGAGATTTATCATGTCATAAGGGACATAGCATTGCCTAGGTCTGCTTTGGTAAAAGAAAAAAATCTTCAAAGAGCTCAGTAGTGTTTCTTTGAAATTCTGTAACATGAGACTGAAAAGTGGTCTCAGCAAAACGGCACATTATGTAATGAATTTACCCCTTCGAATCACCCATTCCCTGGGGGAAAATGTCCTCAAGATGTGACAGAATCTGCCAGTCCCAGAATAGACCCATCTGTTATCTTGGGTCCCCCGGACAAGATTTTCATGGAAGACATCCTTCTCATCTCTGTGAGACATTGCTGAACAGAATTTTTACATTTGTTAATCACCCTCAAGATGCTAAGCGCTGAGCAAACCAACTATAAAGAGGCAGCTACTAAGTTAACAACATGAACACACATATGTTTTGTCAAAAGAAAAAAAATGTTCTGCTGATTCTCCTTTCTTATTTTAGTCCATTTAGTGTTGCTATAAAGGAATACCTGAGCCTGGGTAATTTATAGAGAAAATACAGCTTATTTGGCTAATTATTTGATTTTTAGAAAGTCTATGGGCTTGAGATTGGGTATCTGAATCTGGTGAGGGCCTCAGGCTGCTTCTACTCATGGTGGAAGGTGACGGGGAGCTGGTGTGTACAGAGGTCCTGATCACATGGTGGTGGTAGGAGGGGTTGGTGGTGAGTGTGGAGAGGTGCCAATTGAATTTTCACTTCAATTCAGTCGCCAGCTCTTTCAGGAACTAAGAATGAGAGAACTCACTCAACACCAAAGGAGGGCACTAATCTATTAATGAGGGATCCGCCCCCATGACCCAAACACCTCCCATTGAGTCTCACATCCAACACTTGGGATCACATTTCAACATACA
>NW_012103166.1:1873545-1890778 GCF_000951045.1 Mandrillus leucophaeus
GTAGCTGGGATTACAGGCACCTGCCACCACACCTGGCTAATTTTTTATATTTTTAGTAGACATGGGGTTTCAACATGTTTGCCAGGCTGGTCTCGAACTCCTGACCTCAGGTGATCTGCCTCGGTTTCCCAAAGTGCTGGGATTACAGACGTGAGCCACCACGCCCAGCCGGCAATTTTTAACATTTATCTTTATGTCACTCTGGGTTATAACAACAGTTGCAGTTTTGGGAGTGCTCATATCCTAGGTCAAGTTTACAAAAGCAAACCCTAAGATAAGGATTCATGTCAAATATGTTATTAAGTCAGCAATCTCAGGAAAAGACAGAAAGAGAGTAGGGGAAGAGCGCAGGGAGCTCAGGAGCACACATTCCCCTTCGGAGTTAGTCTTACCCGTAGACAAAGGGAGCTGGGCTTGCACTCTTCCAGTCAGGCATTGACTACAGCCATCTGTATGAGGACTTACATCTCTGGACTGTCTGTGCTTAGGCCAATGCAACTCCAGTAGCCCAAAGGCGGTTCTCAGAGAGAGATTGTTGGTGTCAGCCTTTAAGGCTGAAGCACACAGAAGGTGGGAGACAGGTGCGCAGAACAAGTAAGAGGTGTCCAACGGCATCTGGGTGGAGTAACTACCATGGTCACGGCAACTCATCATGTATCATACCCTGTCCAGTCTTCTTAGTTAATTTATGCTACAATCTAGTGAGGTGGGGTAATTGTCTCCATTTTATAGGTACAGTTTTTAAGCAGTTAGGTCACATTGTCTAAGCTTGTGTAGTTAGTAATTTGGCAGAGTTGAGATGTGACCTTGGGTTTCTTCTTTGCCAAAGCTCTTTCCCTTCCCACTGTGTCCCATGTTATCTCTCTGTAGGTAGCTTTCTGCTATCCTCAGTGCTGACCCTCAACTGACTTTCAATTCAGTCAGCAACACTCCTCGAGCACCTACTATGTGTCTGATGATCTGCTTGGCATCATAGATGTAAAGATGAACCAGATTTAATCCTGCCCTTCAGAGATTACTCTCTTGCAGAGAACAGAACTAAACAGTGTAACTTGTACAAATGCTACCATTAGTTTATGAATTAAGTACTTTAAGATTGTGGAAGGAGGAATAATTAATATTGCTACAGGCAGACGCAGGAGACAAAGAATCCTTCCAAGAGAAACTGGTGTTTGAGTCATGATTTTCCATGTGAGAAGGATTTAAGCAAGTCAAATTGCCATTCTCAGGATCTGCTAGGAAGCAACTTATAACCTGGATATGGAGGGTAACAACTTGGAGTGATGATGCCACTTTTACGTAAGTTCTAAGGTACCTAAAATTTGACTCTGACCTCATTCAAATTTATGTCTTAACTCATCTTCATCAAACACTCAGCAAGCAGGTTTTTTTCACCTTGAGTCTTACCTGTTTATTGCAATTCACGGTGGTGCCTTTTCTGATGAGGATGTCTACAAGCACTGAATATGAGGCCTGAAACAATTGAATGAGTAATTAAGCAAGATCAGAGTCAAGTTCAAGGACCAACGTCGAGAGCAACGGTGGTATAGGAAGCTAACTGTAAGTGGGATTGGGATTGATCAAAGGATAAATGAAGGAGGTGCTTCAAGAAAGAGGAAGAGATGGTAAATATCTTTTCTGAGCCCTCTTTCTCCTATTTCGAGGAGAATAGAGTATCCTTAGGACACACATTCCAGTTTATCTCTTTCTTTAATCAATTGGTCAATCAGCCAACTCTGTTACCTGTCCTCTCCTTAGTGAACACTTATGGAAGGAAATATGATGTATCATTGAAGCTTAGAATTAATTAAAATAGTGTAGTGTTAAAGGCTATTTTCTGGGATTCTAAGTATAGGGAGAAAGGCTTAGCTCTCTGGAATTCCTAGGTGCCTTTATTATAATAATTCCAGTGGCTGAGAGAAGGGGTTCTGTTGGGTAGTAGAAAAGATAAAAAAAAAAAAAAAAAAAGAATTACAAGGATAAAGGGACATTAAGAAAACTTTTATTTCTTCCTCCTGTCTCCAGGTAGTATCATGCTGAAATGGCATGATAAATGTTGTTTTTGAGAACTTCAACTTAAAGCCATTTACAGGAAATCCTTGTCTGAGGGCTGTTGCTTCCTCTCAGTGGTGGTTAAGCAGATCCACAATACATTCTATCCTTCACAGTAGGAGGATGGGGCACATACACACAAGTGTTTCTGATTAGATTTATAACAACGTAAGTGGCATACATTTCATTATCTTTACCAAGCAAATTAAACCTCACATCATGGAAAAATAATTAGCAAATTTCTTACTGATGCTTCTGTTGTCAAATCTATGCTTTCTATTCTAAAGTTAAGTACTGGGGCTAAGGAGGCATTTGTCCTTATTAAAAGCATTATTGCAGAGTAGTGTTTAAAGATCTGCCTGCTTGGTAGGAAATGGAAAATGTGTAAAATTCACATATGCAGCTGTCCCACCCAACCTCATTCAGACTCTTAAGTATGATGTTAGTTTTTGCAATAGAAATACAAGAAAAAACAAACTAATTAATTTGATTATTGCTCTTTCCCATTAAGGACTTTAGCAGACAACCTCAATACTAAAATATCATGAATATACACAGTCACAGTTGAAATTTAAGATATCCTTATATAAGGGATGCTGCTGACTACAAAACAGTAAAATACTGGCTACCTTATGCCAATAGTTATTTATAAAAAATATCTGGAGGTTTTTTATTTGAGATTTTACAAAGCAATTTTATTCCAGAAACACTGGCATACAGAGTCAAAATTACACAATTTACTATATACAGTTACCTTGAGGATATTGTTGTAGATTACATGACTCATATTCAGAGACTCCTTTGCAGGGAGGTATACATTCCCACTGTGCTGAACACAGGTGTGGTCATGTGACTTGCCAGGACTGTCAAGATGAATGATGTATGTCACTTCTGAGTAGAAGCTTTACAAGCTGGAAAATGTGGCTTACCATATTTTTTTTTCCTCGATATGACTCCCAGCAATGTTGCAGATGGAGTCTACTCTGTTGGCCTGAGACTGGGAGCAGCACGATGGTCAATCTGTGATGGACAGTTAACATAAACAATAGATAAACCTTCGTCGTGAGATTTGCGATAACTTGTTACCATAGCATAAATTAGCCTATCTTGACTAACACCTTAGTCAATTAGAAAAAGTACAAATACTTCTATCATGTCATAGGGCAATCTGAATTGTCCAAAGCTTTCACACCCAGGAAATGGGAATGGGAACCCCCTTAGCCCAGGAGTATACAGGGAGAATCTCTACTAAACTGATTATGGCTAAGATAACTGTCGTGGGCTTAATATATTTTTTGTTTGTTTTTAATTTATTGATCCTCTTCTTCTGTGTCCTCTGCTTTTTTTTTTTCTCTAGTGGTCTGACCACTCTTGAGTGATCACTCAAGACACTTGATATTAATTGCATTGAACACTAATATAACATTTCATTGTTATAGCTCTCAGCTCATATTTTAAGTGGGGTCTTTTCCAAGTCTTCCTATAGCCCCGGCTAACTCTTTTTATACACATAACATTTCTCTGCACAAGTTTTTGTCTTTCTTGCCTCTAAAGACACTATAAAATGGCCAGCTTCAATCATGCAATTATTCCTCCAGAAATAATTTTCCTCTTTATTTGTATGGAGATACAACTTTCTTCTTTATCTTTCTGTATTTTGTCACAGAGAGGTAGTATAGTATTCTTCTCTTTTTGACTACAACAAAGAGTACTAGGTTAATTTTTGACCTACAGAAGGATTTTTGCACTGGTCAGAGGGTGCTATATTGCTCCCCGAATAAGCTTTCTCTCAGGTTTGGTCTTAAATGTTTTGTGCTCAGTCTCTGATGAATTGCACTTAAAGCACTAAATAACATGTGTAATTGAAATATTTCTCAAGTCAGTTAAAGAAAACATAGTCACTTAGCAAATACTATAGCAGCTACTGCTCCTCAGATATTTCTATCTTCAACTTTTTTTCTTCAAAGTTTAAATTTTATTAAGATTTTGTAAAATTAGTGTGCCCAGTTTTTCAAAACATCAGCTCAGAAAAGTGTGGTTTGTGAAACAAAGACTTTGAAAGTTCAAAATCCAGTTCTTTCACTTTATTTAGCAAGAATATTTGGAACTAGGGTATACAGGGTGACTGCAGGAGAATCTCTACTGAACCGACTTTTGATTAAGTGTTGAATGGTGCTGAGTCAAGAATATTATTATTCACCAAAAGGCATCCTAGAAAACATCAAAGGCAGGCATAAACTTCAGGTTTTAATACTAATTAGAGGCATCTGTTTCCCAGGTGTGAGGTGTCTATCTGTGAAAAGAGGGAGATAGTAAAGCAGAGAAAAAAACACGCTAGAGCACCGATGAGCCAATAAATGATTGAGTGGATTTGAGAAGGAGAACAAAACAAGCGAGATAAAATAAGATGTTGTGGTGAATATGAAGAGCTTGGAGAACAGCTCTAGCTTGCCTCTGTGTATGGGGCTGAAAATAATACAGATGTGCCTGCTGTGCTGCCTAATTTTTTATTCAAATTCTTTTTCTTTTTTTTGTTTTTTTGGTTAGGGCTATAAAATGATCTTTAGTTTGAAAAATGTACTTTTCTCTGAAATTTATGAACCTCAGGAGGGCTGATGAATCTATGCACTTATCTGTGCTTTGCTAAGTCTATGTCTTCATTATTCATTCAGCACTTATGAAGAACCTTAAAAACAGGAAGCACACATCTCATACTTTTCCTTCCCAAAAGTTGAAGCAGATCAAAGTGGCTTTTGACATACTGCAAAATAGCACTTGATTTGGGAGAGAACTCAAGCATCTGAATATTTTCCCAGGTTTACTGAAGTGTTTTGTTCTAGTGTGCATAGACATAATAAGGTGGCATAATAAGCAGGTGATTTGGGATCTACAGACCTGGGTTCTAGTCCTCATTCTGCCTCTTTTAGCTGTGTGACTTTAGGAAATTCACCTAGTCTCTCCAGTCCTTATAATTATATCATTATAATATGAAAAATCAAGCTTTACTAATATTACCTTTAAGGTTTTTCCCATGTCAGTGGTTTTATTACAAAACTCATAATTCAATTCAATTCTCTAAAGCTTTTTTCTTTTCTTTTTTTTTTTTTTGGCACTATGTATTAGGCACTAGAGATAAGACAAATATAAGATATCATGTTCTCAAATAGCTCACAGTGGGAAAAGTACAAGAGATAAATGTCCCAGATACTGTGTTACTGTGGCAGAGGGGCTGATTAATCCTATCCAGGAGGATTAGGGAAGATCTGTCAATAAAGGTGACACTAGAGCACAATTCTGAAGGATACGTAAGAGTCACTATGCAGACCAGGACAAGGACATGTGATATCATTATGTGGCTCAGCAGTCTTCAGCTTGGATGTTTCTAAGTCTTTCATACTCTGGCATTCTGGTATTACCTTTCCTTTAACACTGAGCCCCTACTTCCATTTCCTGTAGAGGTCCATCAGGCTTTGGACAGAAATCAATCTCTCTCTCTCTCTCTCTCTCTCTCTCTCTCTCTGTGTGTGTGTGTGTGTGTGTGTGTGTGTGTGTTAGGTAGGGGGCATTTATTCTTTTCTGAGTTATTCCACACTGAGGGATGCTTAGAAGTTTTTGCAAAAGCGATAATCTTAGCTCTCAGCTCCTGAAGTTACTACCTTTGCCTACCTAACCTCATCTTTCCCCTTCTTCCATTTACCTGAACATCACTAATACAAGGTCATTACACAGAGACAACTGTTGCTGAAGGCTTAGGAAAAGTAGAAGGCAATTATAGATCGAGAGAGAAGGCAACTTTAGAGTCATTGTCTTCATAGAAATACGCATCACAAGGAATTTTTCACTGGCCTTTGCTTCCAATTACAAGAACTTCTCTAATCTCTCTTTATGTCTCCACCATTCTCCCTTATAAATCCCCAAATTTCTAACACTTGGTTTGGCAGAGCCATTCAGCCTCTTTTTGCATTCTCACCTTCGGGCTATGTTCAGATAGCCTGACTTTCCTTACTAAAGCACACACTTTTAAGACTTGCTAGGTGCTTTCTTTAACTAACTGGCAAAACAAAAACCAGTTTGGAAGGGCACATTTACCTCTGCAAGTCATTAGTTAAAACTAAAATCTAAAACAAGATTTTCTTAAGCCAAATAGATATTTTCTCTCTTATGTTAAAGAGTTGTAGTGAGATAGTTCACAGCTCTGTGGTGGTCCTGTCCCACAAAGCCTTCAGAGACCCAGGCTATTTCTGTCTTATTGCTTCATTGAAAATGACCTATATTCTCAGGATCAATCCAGGGTCCAATGCAGCACCTGAATTCCAGCTCTTACATCTGAATTCCAACATGAAAATGAAAGAAGAAGGGGCAATAAGTAAGACACAGCTTTCTCTGAAGGAAGGTTCACGGAAGTTGCCAAGCCATTGGCTGGAATTCCCTACTTATATCTCCTTTGCCAGAATTTAGTCCCATGTTACACAATCACACATAGCCATAAAGGAGGCTGGGAAATGGAGCCTTTATTTGGCTCACTTGCCCAGCTAAAACAAGAGTATTCTACTGATACAGAAGAGGGGAGGAATGCATATTAAGAAACATTCAGACATCTCAGTCACAATTTATTTTCTAGTAGAGATGGGGTTTTGCTATGTTGGCCAGGCTGGTCTCAAACTCCTGACCTCAAGTGACCCACCTGCCTTGGTCTCCCAAAGTGCTGGCATTACAGGCGTGAGCCACCGTGCCCGACCCAGATTCCTTTCAAAAGATGGATATCAAAAGTAGGCATAGAGTTGTAAAAAGGGCCTCACCAAAGCTTTAGTCTGTATTTATTCACTTGTCAAATATGAGCCTTCTCTGTTACCATCATTGGGATTAGAATCCAGTTTTGTAAAGAACATGAATGAATCATCTTTTTTTTTGTCATTTTGACAGTCTAATTTTTTTCTGGTGTTATTTTTGTGTTGTGTGACTCTAATAATCTATTCTTTCTTTAAAAATCTTAGTTTTGTACTGTTTCCCTTCAAGCTCTTTTTAATGAGAGCATTGAATCTGAACAAGAGCTTAATTGTAAGGAGTTTAACAGAGTACGTATCATAACAGCATTAATAAGGCCATTCTATGAGAACCTGCTGTATGTATTTGGTATTTGCTTAGATATAATCATTCATTCATTCTTTTATTCATTCAGGAGATGTATACTGAGTACCTACATTTTGTCTTACTGATTACAGTATCTGTCAGGGCTTGAAAACTTAAAAGTGCCAAGAGAGACATGACTTCTGAGCTCGTGGAGCTTACTTTCTAGTGAAAGAGAGATAACCACAAACAAAAATAAATTATTTACCTGTTTGAAAAGAACCTCTGAAGAAATGAAAAAAGGATTCTGAAATAGAGAGCAATGGAGGTGGAGGCCTGCCCTAGTGTGGGTGATCTTGGGATAGGGCTCTCTGAAAAGGTGACATTGAGACAAGCTCAAAGGATGACACAAAGCCAAGCCCATGAGGAACTTGAGGAAGAGCAATCCAGGCAGAGGGAACAGCAAATACAAAGGCCTTGAGGTGTGGCAGAAATTGACATGGTGGAGATGCTGAAGAGAGGATAGTAATGATAGTGTGCTGGCTTGGTCAGTAGGCTCTCCTATAAAACTTGCTTTTAAAATGCAAATTAGTTCTAACAGAATTGATGGGCAACAGTTTGAGTATAACACGATTTTGTTTATGTGCGATTTTTTCTGAGAAGAGCACCACGTGGATGAAAAATACTGCACCCAGCTGAACTGAGTAGGAATATATCAAATGCACATATGCATGCCTCCAACATCCACCAGCTACCTCGGTTCACTGCGTGCATGAGTCACACCCACCCATCCACCTAGCATCATGACTTTCCTTCTGATTTCAGATAATCCTCTTTCCATAACTTGATAATGCACAAACTGCAAATCTTCTGGTACTCACTTCTGCTAGCAAACTTGAAGTCTTTCCGAGGTAAAGTGCCATATTTATTGTAGTATCTTTACATTTCTTAACCATTTAAAACAGTGCCACCATTTCTATTAGGTTATTACTTCTTTTGAAACATGCCACTGATGAAGTTTTTGAGTGCTGCTCCCCTAATCCCATTCTTCCCATAGTGCTGTGGTTTTAATTACATGATTTTGCATAGTGCAGTGATTTTTAGGAATGCGCATGTTGCATTATAGCAGAACTGACTGTACTGGGGAGGTTATCTTTACACGTAGCCTTATCATCTATGTAAAAACTTAGATTTTTTTCTTTTTCCCTAGCTGTCATGGGAAGCCCCCAAACAATTTTAAGCAGGGAACTAACCTGACCTGATCTGTGTGGTGCTGTGGTTTATAGTAAGGGCTAGGGGTTGAAGCAGTGAGACTAGTTGAGAGATTATTATAATAGCCGGGGTGAAAGGTTATATTGATTTGGATTAGGATGGAAGCATTGAAGTTGGAGAGGGATGTTTAGAATTAAGTTACATACAGTTTGGCTTGCTGTCTGGATGTTTACCAACTCTTACTTAAAGACCAACAAAAATTTCTAACAGCTGGACAATCTCTGGCTCAAACGGCTAAAATCTCTGGCTCAAACCACTCAAATCCCTGGTTAATGTGGCTCCATATAAAAAAGAGACCGTCTCTATTTATGAGGGAATCTAGGCCTTTAGCCTTTTTCTGCTCCAGCACTACTATACAATGCAAGATCACTTTCAAGAAATGAGAGCGCCCTTGAAGGTATCTTTTGTAATCAAAAATGCTAATTTATTTTCATTAATTTCTATTCCTTTCTTTTAAGATACACTCAGGATTAATAAAATAAATTACAAGATACAATGACTTGAATCCTAGGATGCTTAAGGAATTAACTGAAACAAAACCCTCTGAAAACTCTGTGAGGCTTGCTGAGGGGCCCATCATACCCAGATGCCATAAACCACGCGGCATATGTTTCTATCTAGAAATACAGGAATAATAGGAAGATTAATTTTCAAAGTCTGAGAGGGATTACAGGGTAATGGGGGGAAATCAAAATGACTCTTAAAAGAACTAATCTTGTCAAACCAATCTAACTTTTTTCAACAACAGCAAGAAAGTTATAATGTGGCTTGGTGCTATAGTGCTTTTGATTAGACATTTGAATGGCATTTTCCTCAACAGTCTGGGCAAAGTGATTTTGAACATTTTCTCCCTCAGGGGTACCTGGATCAGAAGGAGGCCTAGACGCCTAGAGTTACTGATGAGTGCAATCACCAGATGCGAGGGTTTGGTCCTGAATAAATAGAGAGCAAAATGTAGGTATTGAGGATCCATTTCGTGAGTGAGAGTGGGGCAGGCCAGTCTGAACTGTGAACATCCACGATTGTTGAATATTATTAAGTCAATGAGGAACAGAGATAGAGGTCACCACTGGGTCCTACAGCACACCAGTCACTCCACTTGCTTTACTGAAAGTCGAAGGCTCGTCTGGGTTGTGAGGAGAGTGGGGAACAGGAAGTCAAGGCTGGAAGACTCAGTGCTCCTTGGGATTGGCATGTTACCCTCTGTCCAAAGGAGCAGAGAACAT
Source organism: Mandrillus leucophaeus (assembly GCF_000951045.1). Classification (NCBI taxonomy): domain Eukaryota; kingdom Metazoa; phylum Chordata; class Mammalia; order Primates; family Cercopithecidae; genus Mandrillus; species Mandrillus leucophaeus. The sequence goes on from NW_012103166.1 coordinate 1,883,163, forward strand.
GTCCTGGAGAATCAGAGGAATAGAAGGTAGGCTAGAACTTGTAGTGATCTTGACAGACATATAAGCTTTCTTAGTCTGTTCAGGCTGTGTTTTAGTCGGTTTGTGTTACTAATATAGGAGTTAAGAAGAAATTACTTAGGGAGATAGTAAGGGCATGGGAGTCCTTGGTAAGGCTTTACTTTTAAACAAAAAGCAGTCCCAAATCGTTTTCTCAAAAAAAGCAGCCTGTAAAGTTGAGCTGCAGACATAGACGAGCAAGCTGGGAGCTCACACAGGTGAATGCTGGCAGGAACTAGAGACTAGACATATTCAAGATGGTGGCTAAGCCTTCCCTTCCCTGCTAGCCATGTGTACAGTAAGAAGCAGACAAGATGGCGCTGGCCAAGGGTAAAGTTCATTTGCATAATAAGATTAGGGTGGGGCAACCAGCCTTCCCCACATGCTATGTAAACCTCATACCTGATTGAACCAATCTGTGAGCCCTATGTAAATCAGACACCACCTCCTGAAGCTGGACTATAAAATCTGGTGCATCCAACACCGGCCGGTCTTTTCTACTCAGAAGACCCCCCTCTCTCTCTAGAGAGAGCTGTTTTTCTTTCCCTTTTTTCTGCCTATTAATCCTCCACTCCTAAACTCCTTGTAGGTGTCCATGTCCTAAATTTTTCTGTTGTGAGACGACAAACCCCAGGTATTTACCCTAGACAACGTAGCTGCTTCATTACTACAAAGGAATGCTTGAGACTAGGTAATTTATAAAGAAAAAGAGATTTATTTGGCTTGTAGTTCTGTAGACTGTACAAGAAGCATGGTGTCAGCATCTACATCTGTTGCAGGCCTCAGGCTGCTTCCACTCATGGGAGAAGGGGAAGGGGAGCAGGCATCGCATGTGAGAGAGGAAGGGAGGTGCCAGGCATTTTAACAAATAGTTCCCCAGAAACTAAGGATGAGGACTCCCTCCCTCCCATGAGAATGGCCCCAAGTCATACAGGAGGGACCCACTTCCATGATCCAAATACCTCTCACCAGGTGAACCTCCAACACTCTGGATCAAATTTCAACATGAGACTTGGTGGGGCCAAAAAAACCATATCTAAACCACAGCAGACTACTATAACAAAGTACCTTGGACTGAACAATTTTTAAACAACAGAAATGTATTGCTCATAGTTCTAGGGGCTGGAAAGTGCCAGATTTAGGGTGCTGGAAGATTCCAAGTCTAGTGATGATGTGTTCCTAATGAAGAGCAACTTCTACATGTCCTCACACTGTGGAAGGGCAAGACAGCTCTCTGGAACCTCTTTTATAAGGGGATTAGTCACATTCATGAAGGTGGAGCCCTCCATCAAATACCATCCAAAGCTCCACCATCTAATACCATCCCCTTGATGATTAGGTTTTAACATATGAATTTTAGAGAGACACAAACCATTCAGACCATGGCATATGGTAAACTCCTTCTGCCAACTCCCACAGTGTAGTAGAAATTAATCAATCACAAACAAAGTCAGAAAGGATAATCAGCTACCCTAAAGCATAATTAATTTTTGTACAAATTTAGATATTGTTAATTTAATTTCATGTGACTCTTAATGAACAAAAGATGTTTAAAAGTTTGTAATATCCCAGTTGAACATCAATGCAAATATCCTCAATAAAATACTGGCAAACCGAATCTAGCAGTACATCAAAAAACTTATCCACCATAATCATGTCGGCTTCATCCCTGGGATGCAAGGCTGGTTCAACATATGCAAATCAACAAATGTAATCCATCATATAGACAGAACCAAAGACAAAAACCACATCATTATCTCAATAGATGCAGAAAAGGCCTTTGATAAAATTCAATATCCCTTCATGTTAAAAACTCTCAATAAACTACGTATTGATGGAACTTATTTCAAATTAATAAGAGCTATTTATGACAAACCCACAACCAATATCATATAGAATGGGTAAAACCTGGAAGCTTTCCCTTTGAAAACCGGTACACAACAAGGATGCCCTCTCTCACCACTCCTATTTAACATAGTATTGGAAGTTCTGGCCAGGGCAATCAGGCAAGGGAGAGAAATAAAGCGTATTCAAATAGGAAGAGAGGAAGTCAAGTTGTTTCTGTTTGCAGATGACATGATTTTATATTTAGAAAACCCCATCATCTCGGTCCAAAAACTCCTTAAACTGATAAGCAACTTCAGCAAAATCTCAGGATACAAAATCAATGTGCAAAAATCACAAGCATTCCTATGCACCAACAATAGGCAAGCAGAGAGCCAAATCATGAATGAATTCCCATTCACAATTGCTACAAAGAGAATAAAATAGCCAGGAATACAGCTAACAAAAGATGTGAAGGACCTCTTCAAGGAGAACTACCAACCACTGCTCAAGGAAATAAGAGAGGACACAAACAAATGGAAAAACATTCAATCCTCAGAGACAGGAAGAATCAATATCGTGACAATGGCCATACTGCCCAAAGTAATTTATAGATTCAATGCTATTTCCATCAAACTACCATTGCCATTGTTCACAGATTTAGAAAAAATATTTTAAACTTCATATGGAATCAAAGAAGACCCCATATAGCCAAGACAATCTAAAGCAAAAGAACACACCTGGAGGCATCACGCTACCTGGCTTCAAACTATACTACAAGGCTACAGTAACCAAAACAGCATAGTACCGGTACCAAAACAGACATATAGACCAACGGAGCAGAACAGAGACCTCAGAAATAACACCACTCATCTACAACCATCTGATCTTTGGCAAACCTGACAAAAACAAGCAATGGGGAAAAGATCTCCTATTTAGTAAATGGTGCTGGGGAAACTGGGTAGCCATATGCAGAAAACTGAAACTGGACCCCTTCCTTATACCTTATTAAAAAATTAACTCAAGATGGATTAACGACCTAGATGTAAAACCCAAAACCATAAAAACCTTAGAAGAAAACCTAGGCAATACCATCAGGACATAGACATGGGCAAAGATTTCATGACAAAAAAGCAAAAAGCAATTGCAACAAAAGCCAAAATTGACAAATGGGATCTAACTAAATGAAAGAGCTTCTGCACCACAAAGCAACTAGCATCAGAGTGAACAGAAGAAAATTTCTGCAATCTACCCATCTGACAAAGGTCTAATATCCAGAATTTAGAAGGAGCTTAAACATATTCACAAGAAAAAAGAACTCCATCAAAAAGTGGGCAAAGGATATGAACAGAAACTTCTCAAAAGAAGACATACTGTGGCCAAAAAACATATGAAAAACAACTCAACATCATAGATCATCAAAGAAATGCAAATCAGAACCACAATTAGATACCATCTCATGCCAGTCAGAATGGCAATTAAAATTCAGGAAACAGTAATTGCTGGTGAGGCTGTGGAGAAATACGAATACTTTTACACTTTTGGTGGGAATGTAAATTAGTTCAACCATTGTGGAAGATAGTATGGTGATTCCTCAAGGATCTAGAAACAGAAATATCATTTGACCCAGCAATCCCCTTACTGAGTATATACCCAAAGGAATAGAAAACACATGCACATGTATTTTACAAATATTTATGCACTATTTACAATAGCAAAGACATGGAACCAGCCCAAATGCCCATCAGTGATAGACTGGATAAAGAAAATATGGTACGTATACACCATAGAATACTGTGCAGCCATAAAAAGGAACGAGATCATGTCCTTTGCAGGGACAAGGATGAACCTGGAAACCATCATCCTCAGCAAACAAATACAGGAACAGAAAACCAAACACCACATGTTCTCACTTGTAAGTGGGAGTTGAACATTGAGAACACATAGACACAGAGCAGGAATATGCCAGGGCCTTTTGGCATTTGGAGGGTGAAGGGAGGGTACTTAGAGGACAGGTCAATAGGTGCAGCAAACCACTATGGCACACGTATACCTATGTAACAAACCTGTACGTTCTGCACATGTATCCCATTTTTGTTTTTGTTTTTGAAGAAGTAAAGTTAAAAAAAAAGAAAAAAGATTAAAAAGAAGAGTTTGTATTCTCTAGCAGGATAAAATAAGGAAAACACCTTCATTTGTTCATCTCAACCTTTTTTATGGTTTAAGTTTAAGTTTGTAATTTTGATTCTAATACCTGGTTTAAATCATCCTTAGCAACAATATTATATAATCTGCAAGATAAATATTCTTTTCATGAAAAAGCCTTTGGTTGAGTAAATTTAGTAATAAGGACTACAATTTATTGAACACTTACTAGGTGCTGGGCTCTGTGTCAAGTCTGTTTTATTCATTATCTAATTTAATATTCCTTTTTTGATTAAGAACATGGAAACTCAGGCTCAGAGAGGGTCTGTTTCATACCTAAATTCCCAAAGTTAGAAAATGCCTAGTGTTGAGTGATTCTTCCACTAGTTTACACAAGCACTAAAAGAAAAAAAAGAAAAGACCATCCCTCTAAATACTGAGAACAGTTTTGAAAGTGGTACTGTTCAAATGCTACAGGTACTCTCTACCATTTTTTCAAGGAAAGGATACATTCAGTGTCAGAGTTTGTGGGTTTTTTTTTTTTCCTTCTTTTTCTTGTGGACAGATGTAGCTTAGGGTAGATGTGATATTGTCAGCACTTTTTGAAATATTGTTTGGCTGTTCTCATTCTAAATTTTTCGGGGGAGTCAGAGGCTTGCTGTTTTGGTCTCAGGAGTGGTCTGAACTGTGAAAATGTGTAAGGACACTCCTGCAGGACAGTGCTCAAGGTGACCTTGAGACAACCCAGTTCTCTCCCTTCTCACTTGTAGTTCTCAAGAATAACTGTTGAATGTGCTGGAAATGTCACATCCTGCGACAAGGAGGGGCCAGCTGGGACAGCCTGATCCCTCATAGAAACGAGATGACTTTCTGTGCTCTAACTCAGTGAATGATGATGTCCCTGGATATAAAACCTAGAGCAGACTGTTTTCTGGAGGTCCTCAGCTATAATGCAATTGGGGTACTTGTAGGCAAAACCTTTATCCACCCTGGGTAGCTTTTCTGAGGCGTGGGGGACTGGTTTTCCCTGAATCCTAGGTTTCTGTTGTCACTCTCATGCTTATCTGTAAGTGATAAACTCACTTCACGTAACTTGTGTGTGGGTGTTCTATCTCATTAGATTTAGATTTAGACACATTAGTAACCAGCAAACAGTGAGCCTGTTTCATAAATCCCTGTAGCCTGTGTCTCCGATCAGGTTCAGATCAGTCTTAGTAGGCACCACACTTGCATCTCCATCACTGCACTCACCAGCTCCTGTATATTCCACCAGAGCAGCCCTCGTTTGTCCATCTCTAGCAAGGCTGTTAAGAGAAAGCATTGACAGATTACTTGTATCCCTATTTCATGCTAAGATGCAGTAGAAAAAAATGGGGACAATTATTATTTGCTTGACGCTTTTACCTTTTTGATAGAGACAGGGTTTGTTACCCCTTAGGAAACCAAATAGTCCTTCAAGCAGGTCTTGATGAATAATGCAGAATTGTTTTTTATTTTAAAGCTATCAACTATCTTTTACCTTAAAAATTGTTTATTTTAAAGCAATTTATTCTTAGTTTAAAAATATATCAAAACCAGATATTAGCTCTAAATATGGTCCCTGTGATCTTAGTTCCTGCAATACATGATCAACCACTTCCTGCCGTCAAACACGGAGAGATGATCCTAACAAAGTTTTCCAAAACAGGAACCCCTCTGCTTTCATTTTTCACCATTCTATCCTTATTAAGTGGTTATAGTTACGAAGAGCTCCAAGAATTCTCTTTCAAGCAGCAGAGCTGGGGTTTGAACTTGGGTGTGGCCAATGTCAAATCCTATGTTCTCAACTATTATCCTCTTCTGCCTATCAGGGTGATACCTATTTTCTAGGCTCCTTAGATTTTAAATTTTAGAACTAAAAGTTAAAGCTTTTACTCACTAATAAAAGTAGAAAAAATTTTTAAACATTATATGGATGTCTACTTTTATAAAACCTTTTTGTAAATTTATGATAATATTTGCACACACACACTTACACATATATATGTATCTATATTCAAATGTAGAAGTTCTTTCCCACTGCCCCCAGGAAAGGAAAAAATTTTATATATGTGCGCGTGTGTAAGTGTGTGTGTAAGTTAATTAATAAACTCTTTACCTGGCAGGGCTTTCAAAAACAACATTTTTTTTTTTTTTTTGTAAAAGAGCGGTTAGAAAGATTTGTTTAATGAATCAGAGATTTGTTCAAAGTTGACAATATCTTTTAAGAAATTTTTTTCTAAATATCCTTGATGTGAAAGCAAGGGAATCTCAAGATTTGGGTTCTTGCCTGGCTATGCCAGCAACTAGCTGGAAGACTTTAGGTGAATCACTTTACCTTTAAATAGGACAGGAAATTTTGAGAGTTACATTACAATGCTTTGAAGGTGACTTTGATCTCTAAGCATCCACAGATTTGTGAAAATAATTATCCCTACCCTAAAACATATAAGGAAAGTCTTCTCTTTAAAGAAACCTGTTATGATAGAAGCAAACTGAAATTCATTGACGTACTGTAACAAAAGAGAGTACCGCATGGAACAACTTTGAAATGGTGAAATGTTAGGGAAGTAATGTTTTCGGTGGTTTATGGGTTGAGGTCTGAAAGTTCTTCAGGTAGAATATGAGAAGTGAGTGAGTCTTTGAATAGATTTCTAAAGCCAAGTGTCTATGTCAGCGAGGTAAGGTTCTGGATAAACAAATAAGTATTATGTGAATTACAAGATGTTCTGTGGTGGCAACTATAAAACCCATGGGTGCCTTTGTTCCCATTTTCACCTACCATACAGTATTAGTGTGACTTCTCCAGAGAAACAGAAACAGTAACATATTATATATTTCTATATATAAAGAGACTGATTATAGGGAATTGTCTTACATGATTATGGAGGCTGAGAAGTCCCAAGATTTGCAGTTGGCAAACTGGGGACCCAGGAGAGAGTCCGAAGACAGGAGAAGACTGATATCTCTGCTTGAAGACAGTCACGCAGAGAAAGAGAATTCTCTCTTACTCTACCTTTTTGTTCCATTTGGGCCTTCAACAGACTGGATGAAGCCCACTCACACGGGAAGTGGAGCGGCGGGGCAATCTGCTTTACTCATTTTATGGATTCAAATGTTAATCTCATCCAGAAACACCCTCATAGAGGCACCCAGAATGCTTACTTAGATGTCTGGGGATTTTGTGACCCAGCCCAAGTGGACACATAAAATTAACCACCATATATACCATTTTGTAATTAACTGCACTTTTCTCTGTGACTTCTTGAAGACATAAATTGTGACTTGCTAATTACTAGGATTCTAAAACAGAGCAAAGGACCTGGCCTATGTGTACTGTGTGTTTAATGCATGTTTCGAAAAGAGTTAATGAGCGCATGAATGGAAGAAATGGGAAAAAGTGGTCTGGTATAGATGAGGTTGGGGATAGCAGAGTATGGGAGTTGGGTGGTTTTCCACCTCATAGCAATTTGATTTTATTATCTTTTAAGAGAGAGAAAACCTTTCAAAACGGCTTCATTTACTGTTGCTTATTTGAATAGATGTGACATTCCAAAGCTGATATTTCTTAA
>NW_012103166.1:1891503-1892217 GCF_000951045.1 Mandrillus leucophaeus
GGGCGGATCACGAGGTCAGGAGATCGAGACCATCCTGGCTAACACGGTGAAACCCCGTCTCTACTAAAAACACAAAAACATAATTAGCCGGGCGTGGTGGCAGGCGCCTGTAGTCCCAGCTACTCGGGAGGTTGAGGCAGGAGACTGGCGTGAACCCGGGAGGCGGAGCTTGCAGTGAGCCGAGATGGCGCCACTGAACTCCAGCCTGGGGGACAGAGCAAGACTCTATCTCAAAAAAAAAAAAAAAAGGGAAAAAAAAGGAGTTTGAGGGATTTTAAGTGGATGTGGAGGAAAATGATGTCTACACCAGGACTTGGAAAGAGAAAACTCACAAATATTTGTATTTAACATTTATGGAGCATTATTTTATGAATTGGGAAGAGGTATCTGACTTTGCAAATAAAAATTGCAGCTACTATTTAGTGAAGTACTGTGTCACATGACTTATTTTCATTATCTTTAAATTTTACAATTTTGAAGCATTAGGTGTTATTATACCCATTTTGTAGATGATGAAACCAATGTCCTCAAGTCTTAAGTTCCATGGCTAAAGCCTGCTGGCTAGTAATCAGCAGAGTGGGGATTTATGTTCTAGGCTGGCTTACTTGGTTCCAAGGCCACTGCACCATGTTGCTTTCCAGCTCCCTGCAGAACAGCAAGTACACTCTCATACACACTACAGAGAATTTTTGAAAGCCTAATAAACTATTCAAT
>NW_012103166.1:1897407-1927074 GCF_000951045.1 Mandrillus leucophaeus
AGTTACGAAGAGCTCCAAGAATTCTCTTTCAAGCAGCAGAGCTGGGGTTTGAACTTGGGTGTGGCCAATGTCAAATCCTATGTTCTCAACTATTATCCTCTTCTGCCTATCAGGGTGATACCTATTTTCTAGGCTCCTTAGATTTTAAATTTTAGAACTAAAAGTTAAAGCTTTTACTCACTAATAAAAGTAGAAAAAATTTTTAAACATTATATGGATGTCTACTTTTATAAAACCTTTTTGTAAATTTATGATAATATTTGCACACACACACTTACACATATATATGTATCTATATTCAAATGTAGAAGTTCTTTCCCACTGCCCCCAGGAAAGGAAAAAATTTTATATATGTGCGCGTGTGTAAGTGTGTGTGTAAGTTAATTAATAAACTCTTTACCTGGCAGGGCTTTCAAAAACAACATTTTTTTTTTTTTTTTGTAAAAGAGCGGTTAGAAAGATTTGTTTAATGAATCAGAGATTTGTTCAAAGTTGACAATATCTTTTAAGAAATTTTTTTCTAAATATCCTTGATGTGAAAGCAAGGGAATCTCAAGATTTGGGTTCTTGCCTGGCTATGCCAGCAACTAGCTGGAAGACTTTAGGTGAATCACTTTACCTTTAAATAGGACAGGAAATTTTGAGAGTTACATTACAATGCTTTGAAGGTGACTTTGATCTCTAAGCATCCACAGATTTGTGAAAATAATTATCCCTACCCTAAAACATATAAGGAAAGTCTTCTCTTTAAAGAAACCTGTTATGATAGAAGCAAACTGAAATTCATTGACGTACTGTAACAAAAGAGAGTACCGCATGGAACAACTTTGAAATGGTGAAATGTTAGGGAAGTAATGTTTTCGGTGGTTTATGGGTTGAGGTCTGAAAGTTCTTCAGGTAGAATATGAGAAGTGAGTGAGTCTTTGAATAGATTTCTAAAGCCAAGTGTCTATGTCAGCGAGGTAAGGTTCTGGATAAACAAATAAGTATTATGTGAATTACAAGATGTTCTGTGGTGGCAACTATAAAACCCATGGGTGCCTTTGTTCCCATTTTCACCTACCATACAGTATTAGTGTGACTTCTCCAGAGAAACAGAAACAGTAACATATTATATATTTCTATATATAAAGAGACTGATTATAGGGAATTGTCTTACATGATTATGGAGGCTGAGAAGTCCCAAGATTTGCAGTTGGCAAACTGGGGACCCAGGAGAGAGTCCGAAGACAGGAGAAGACTGATATCTCTGCTTGAAGACAGTCACGCAGAGAAAGAGAATTCTCTCTTACTCTACCTTTTTGTTCCATTTGGGCCTTCAACAGACTGGATGAAGCCCACTCACACGGGAAGTGGAGCGGCGGGGCAATCTGCTTTACTCATTTTATGGATTCAAATGTTAATCTCATCCAGAAACACCCTCATAGAGGCACCCAGAATGCTTACTTAGATGTCTGGGGATTTTGTGACCCAGTCAAGCTGACACATAAAATTAACCACCATATATACCATTTTGTAATTAACTGCACTTTTCTCTGTGACTTCTTGAAGACATCAATTGTGACTTGCTAATTACTAGGATTCTAAAACAGAGCAAAGGACCTGGCCTATGTGTACTGTGTGTTTAATGCATGTTTCGAAAAGAGTTAATGAGCGCATGAATGGAAGAAATGGGAAAAAGTGGTCTGGTATAGATGAGGTTGGGGATAGCAGAGTATGGGAGTTGGGTGGTTTTCCACCTCATAGCAATTTGATTTTATTATCTTTTAAGAGAGAGAAAACCTTTCAAAACGGCTTCATTTACTGTTGCTTATTTGAATAGATGTGACATTCCAAAGCTGATATTTCTTAACAGCTGTGATTAACATACCTAAATACCTCTCCAATGACTTCCGAAGCATTTTTTCTTTGTTTGAAGTTTTATTACAATTTAGACTGGTACTTTGGAAGAGCCAGGTTGGTAGTTTTATTCTTATTCTTCTTTCTGATTGAAATATCATTTGTAAATGGATATCCCAGGAATGGGGGTACCCTGTCCCTCAAGGATGAGAATCTGCTCAATATTCCTCCAATTGAGAAAACACATTTTGAAATACAATTATAATTTTAAAAATCTTCGTGTGTCCTATTAGAAAAGAATCAAAGTCTGCTCAGGGTCTACTATTAAGCATAAATTAAGTTTAATTTGCTTGCCCAAACTTTTACCCATACATCCGGCTGAGGAAAACTTCAGATCAGCCCAGACCTTGTCACAAGAGCTCAATTAAAACTCTGAGTTAAGAAAGCTGTCTTAATTGGCCTGACAGAAGTAGCAATATGAGCTTTTCACCCAGCTACACCTCTCTGATCCTGGATTTAAATTCCCGTGAAGGACAGACAGTAACTAGCAAATTTTTGTTTTCTTAAAAACATACCACATACACGGTTATAACATTCAACGCTTCAGCTCACAACTTTATCCACCAATCTAGATATGTTCTGGAGCTAGTTAAATTAACTTAGCTATCAAAATGCTAAGTTTGATAGCTCATTTATCTTTCTGTCTCACAACTCGGCATTCCAATACAGTGGTGATTGATCTTGCATCTTCTAGGTACCATATAGTATAAAAACTAAGAGAAGATTAATTAAAAGCTGTCTTACCCAGACAGGTTTTTAAATAAGTTTTAGATTTACACTATATATCAGCTGAAGCAGAAAGAGATTCTAAGACCAGGAGCTCTGTAACACCAATTGGATTTTTCTTTTATGTAGAATATGTATGCAGTGATCCTGATGACCATTATTATTCTTTCACATGCGTTGAATACCAACATGAGACAGAAAGGCCCTGTGACAAGTGTCCTCACGTTGTCTCTAGTCTCACGCAGCATAACATACAGCGCACAGAAAGCATGTTGTTCCATTTATGCGCAACCATCACTACTGATGATTTCTTTGAATTAAGAAGTTTGAGGCGGGGCACGGTGACTCACGCCTGTAATCCCAACACTTTGGGAGACCGAGACGGGTGGATCACGAGGTCAGGAGATCGAGACCATCCTGGCTAACACGGTGAAACCCCGTCTCTACTAAAAACACAAAAACGTAATTAGCCGGGCGTGGTGGCAGGCGCCTGTAGTCCCAGCTACTTGGGAGGTTGAGGCAGGAGATGGCGTGAACCCGGGAGGCGGAGCTTGCAGTGAGCCGAGATGGCGCCACTGAACTCCAGCCTGGGGAACAGAGCAAGACTCTATCTCAAAAAAAAAAAAAAAAAAGGGAAAAAAAAGGAGTTTGAGGGATTTTAAGTGGATGTGGAGGAAAATGATGTCTACACCAGGACTTGGAAAGAGAAAACTCACAAATATTTGTATTTAACATTTATGGAGCATTATTTTATGAATTGGGAAGAGGTATCTGACTTTGCAAATAAAAATTGCAGCTACTATTTAGTGAAGTACTGTGTCACATGACTTATTTTCATTATCTTTAAATTTTACAATTTTAAAGCATTAGGTGTTATTATACCCATTTTGTAGATGATGAAACCAATGTCCTCAAGTCTTAAGTTCCATGGCTAAAACCTGCTGGCTAGTAATCAGCAGAGTGGGGATTTATGTTCTAGGCTGGCTTACTTGGTTCCAAGGCCACTGCACCATGTTGCTTTCCAGCTCCCTGCAGAACAGCAAGTACACTCTCATACACACTACAGAGAATTTTTGAAAGCCTAATAAACTATTCAATTTATTACAGGATGCTAGACTTTGCATTTATGAGACTTTAGTCACAAGAAATTGTTGCTCCCATGAGATATGCCACATCTCCAATCAGTTTTCATCTCGAATATCCAGGGGGTTCATTGTGGATGTTAGACCCCCAAATTATTGAATAGTCTTAATGGGTAGAATTTTGTGGTTTTCATCTAAATGATTTAAGTTCCTTGACAAGAAAATTGCTAAGTTCTATTTTTTCTGCATTTAAGACAAATAATTGAGCTGTCCTTTCAAAGCTTTAAACTTATAATCCTAAAGATTGTTATAGATTAACTGTAAAGGAAACACTATTATATGGCCATCTCTTTCCTTTACAGTTACAAAGCACTCATCATATGCCATAAATGACTGTACTTACAATATCTATATGTTTTGATTTTTTAGAAGGGAAGATATTTCTTTTTTAAAGAAGGATGTAAAGGATGTAAACGAAAGGAAAATAAAATGTATTGAACTCCTAATGAGTAGTAAGCAATGTTGCTGACAATCTAATTAATGTCAAATAACTAACTCAATTTATCAAGCATGTACCGAATATCTTCTGAATTTCAGGAACTGTGCTAGGCACTTTTGTGAACACAAAGTTGTTTAAGATACAGCTCTTTTCATGAAGGATCTCCCCATGTAGTATGAGATAAGATTATATCCACACACAAAGCAAGTAGGTAAAATGGACACTCAGGAAATGATCTATGAGAAAATAATTTTCTTCAATAGCCTGGACATTTGCTTTATTGGCTGATTCTGAAGTTAGAATCTGGGTAGAGTCCATGAGAGATAGTGAATCCTGGGCTCTCCTCAGACAAGGATTTTCCTCAGGAGCAACACTTGCCAAGGGCTGAGATGCACGGAGGGAGCAGGGACACCTCAAGATGTTCTCTGAGATGGGAAAACCGTCCTTGAGTTCCTGTTTAGACAGGAGGGTGTGCCTATATGTATAGCAGTTCCTCCCTGTGAGATTCCTCTCCCCAATTATTCAATCAAATATTAATGTAATCAAGCACTAACCTAGGTACTGCTATAAAGGAATTTTGCAGATGTGATTAGAGTCCCAAGTCAGTTGACCTTAGGGTACAGAGATTATCTGGGTGGGCCTGACCCGAACAACTAACACCTGTAAAAGGAGAGAGTGTTTTTCTGGCTAGGAGCAAAACAGCAAGTCAGAGAGAGATAAGCACAAGAAGGATTTGATGCACTGTTGCTGGGTGGAAGATGGAGGGAGCCATGTGACAAGAAATGGAGATGGCCCCAGAAGCTGTGAATGGCCTCCAGCTGACAACCAGCAAGGAAATGGGGAGCTCAATACTGCAATCCCAAGGAACTTGGATTCTGCCCACAACATAAATGAGCTTGAAAGCAATTGTTCCTGAGTGTCCAGACAGCCCAGTCCAGCCGATACTTTGATTTTAGTCCTGTGATACCTAGAGCAGAGGACCCAGTAGATCCTGCCTGGGTTTCTGGTGTATAGAACTGTAAGCTAATAAATGAGTATTGCTTTAATCTCTAGGTTTACTGTAATTTGTTATGCAGCAATAGAAAACTGATGCACCATCAAAACCCGTGGAGAAGTGAACAACAAAGAGACCACTTTAGTCTGCACTCAGGAACTATTTATTCTCCAATGAATGGGAAAACTGAAGCCTTATTTTATATTCTGGTTAACATGGAGTGAAAAAAAGATCCTATGCTCTAGGGTCTCACAACCTGGATTTAAATCCTGGCCCTGCCATTTATGAACTGTGCTATCTGGGATAACTCTATTCAGTCTTTTTGGTTGCATTTGCAAAATAGACTTAATCCTATTTATGGAGCAGGGGTATCATGCAGATGAAGTGAGATAATATATGAAATATAGTAAGTACTCAATAAACATGACACTTGTTTGGTTTAATAATAGATTTACAGCATTTCTTTTTCAATTGTATAGCTTTGTGGAAATTCTCCTCATTAGAGTACTGATAGCTAAAGTAGTGACCTCAATATCTTAACGCTCTTAAACTTAATGGGAATAGGTTGCCCAATGTAACCACTTTAAAATTTCCGAAAACAACAGGAAAAGCTACTCATTTCCCTGGTATTGAGGATACTTCTTGTAACTATTTTAATCTCCATATTTACCAGGTGCTAGTAGTCCGGCTTTGCTATTGTTCCTGAATTCATGTCTGAGTTGATCTCCTTTTGGGTGGTGATAAGGGCTTATCAAGTATATATTTGTAGAAAGAACTATGTCTTGAATCGTCATAATCAGCAGGTATCAGTAGAATATATCTTAACACAGCTTGAAAATTGAGGAGGACTCTTGTAAAAAAATGTTTGTTCATGTCTACCCTGGAACTTCCTTAAATAGTGGTCCTAAAAGTGAGATCCATCACACTCATTCATAATATAAAATCTTGGGTCCACCCCAGACCTACAGAATTAGAAATCCTGGGGGTATCCCACAGCAATCTGTGTTTAAAAAATTCCTTTCTGTGATACATTTTAGTCTTCAGAACCCTGCCCTAAGAGATTGGGGTGACTCTTAGCATCTCCTGGAAATTTGAAGTGGAATTTTCATTTTTGCAAAATGACGAACATAACCACAGAGAATTAATGAGAAAGATTATGAATGATCCAATTCTATAAAAGACTGAACACAATTTTAGCTGATATGCCTCCTAAATTTTTCAGGTATATTAAAATTTTGTGAAATGAATCACTGTGCAAATGTATCAAGAGACTAGTTTTTTGAAGGAAAAAAATTAGGTGGCAAATTCTTTTGTAGAGTTAAAACTCTGATTTATCTGTTATGTAAGCAGGTTTTTATGTATTGAATTTTCTTAGGAGAAGGCAGATTGTATCTGGTAGTTTTATGCATTGGAAATACTTCTGAAGAAATATTTGATTAGTTGATATGGGAGTCAAAATATGCTAGGTTGTAGAAAGCTGAGAAAAATTGCCATTTTTACTACAAATGCTTTTAAAATAGAATTTGATACTCTTTCCATAGTGTAATTTTCAAGGCCTTGTTTTTTCTAACGGTGGTATACAGAAGGGTGAAGTGGCATGGTGTACTGGGAAGAATGGGTCAGTGCACTCGGCTCTCCCACTTTTCACCTCTCTGACCTTGGACAAGTTCCTTACTCGTGGAGATTAAGAATCAGGTTGTGGTCTAGCTTCTGTGGGTCAGTGTCTCTTAAACTCAAGTGTGTGGCAAAATCACTTGGAGGACTGATCCAAATACAGATTGTCTGGGAACAGGGCCTGGTAACAGATGCAGCAGCCCTTTGCTAGTGACCCTGCTTTAGCTAATAGTCCAGTTTAAAGTCGGGCTGGAAAAAACAGTTGGTTCCTGTGTTTCATGACCCACCTATAGGAATATTGCAGAAGGCTAACTCACAGACTGGTTAAAAAAGCCACTTAAGGAGGTCATCCCTATGTTTAATGAAGAGACTGCCTTCCTTCTGAATGACAGCAGGTGATGCTAGGAAGACATCCTTTGTAATACTTTGTTTTTCAAGATCCATGGACTAAATGCACCCACGGTAACATTTAAAACAAATTTTAGTGCAAAAGATTTGTGTCTTTAAAATAGATATGTAATTGTTTCAAAAATAAATCAATAATACTGCATATGTTTTCTAAAGCTTGACTTATACATTGAAATTTAACATTTAGAAATTATTTTGAATTGAGAGATCTTAGTTTATTAAAATAAAATTCCCAAGAAAAAGGTGGAGAAGTAGAATATCTGCTCCAAGACAGAAAGCAAGAAAAGAGTTTTAGCCATTGTAATATAAAAGAGTAGCTTCTGTGGATAAGAGCTTCTTCTTTTCTATCTTTCACAAAATAGTATCAAGTATATTAATAAGCAATTATAATAGCTAATATTGATTGCTCACTATGTACTAGGCACTATTCTAAGTACTTTACATTTACTAACTAATTTAATATTTTTGGTATAATTCTACTTTACTTATTTTAATTGACAAATAAAAATCGCATATATATATGGTATACAACATGATGTTTTAAAAATGTATAAATTGTAGAATGACTAAATCAAGTTAATTAAAATATCCATTACCTTGTATATTATCATTTATTTGTGCAATTCATTTAATCTTCACAAGAACCCATCTATGTAAGGACTACTATTATCACTTGGACAAGGAGACTTGAGTTACTTACCCAAGGTCACAGAGCTACAAATGTCAGATCCAGGTTTCAAATGCAAATGTCTTTCCTGAGAGCGGGGGTTGTAAGCCCCCGTGCAACACTGGCTCCGGTGTGGCTTCTGCCCTGGTGTTCAGTGCTGAGTCTCTCTGTGGCTTGGCCAGGTGGGAGATCCTCTATCTCCTCATGACCAGGACAACTCACACAGAGCCCAATCTTCCTGGCCTGTACTCTCACATCAGACCTTTCCCACTGCACTCCCACCCACCTACTAACAATACCTAACATCTGCACTGTGCTTATCACATCATCTTATTTAACTGACTTCTTTCTCCTTGGGACATTCTTCCCTGCTGGGAAACTTCACCCCAAATCTGTGTGTACGCCAGGCCTCCTGCCCCATGGGGTCCAGGTCAAATGAAAAGGAACCTTTACACCTGTCCTTGCTCTGCTACTCCTGAGCCTTCTCACTTGACTCCTGCTGTTACCCACTCCACCATTCCAGTGTTCACCAGCTTCTCTTTCTGGATCTTATCTGTTTCCAACTTTCAGATGGGCCTTCTGGACACGAAGATACAAGTCAGTATTCCTCATTTGCCTATTGATCCTTGATAAAGACTTTGGATTTATCTACTGACTCCTTTTATTCTGGGCCATTTCAGGTAAATATACACACTGAACACAATTCTGGCCTATTATGGTGCCAAGCAGTGGTGGCAGAAGGGGTCAGGTGGGGAGATGAGATGGAAATTTAGAGTCTCATGCAAACAAAGTTGTTGATAATTTCACATCACCTCTTTACTGCCCAAGTACTTGAGCATTTTATTGGTGGCTTTGCCATGGTCCGTGGGTATATTTCACACACAACATGAACTTCAGAAAGATCAAGTGAGAGACATGTTTCCCAGTGCCCTTCAGTTCACATGTATTCTAGCATGCACACGGTGTGGCTGAGGCTGCCTCTTATTTTATATACATATATTTTAATTAATATATATTTTTTAATTAGTGGAAAGTAAAACCAATCTAACATCACAATGGAAATCATGTTTTATTGAATTAATTTTTCCTGCAGGCATTCTCTGGCGATGGAACAAAGCTGGCCTAGCAGAGACACAGCAGCATTTTCTAAAACCCTTTAATTCAGGAGCTCACGAAATGTGGAAGAGGAAACGATCGACAAATTACTTCCAAAGTCCCAATCTCCTTTGTTTGTTCAGGTCATTCAGAATATCATTATCACATTAATGGAATTTTCTTATTTCTATTTGCAGGTCCTTTTGTATGCACATTGTTATCTGATTTGAAAGGAAGAAGGAAGAGACTCTTCTTCATTTTCATGTTTTCTGAAAGCCTAGTTCACTTGCCAGATGTGTTGAGTGAACAGTTTTATAGGCTATCATGACAGAGATGTCCTTCACACTTTCATTTATCTTGTCCCTGATTTTCTGACTTCTATGTCTTTAATTCTTATGTTATCATTTAGCTGTTACTTATCCATGTTATGATTTAAGCTTAGGCTGGAAAAATCTATAGGTCCCTGTAGTCATAGCGGGGTAGGAAGTAAAAGCTAAACCCCAGTTGCTGAGTATTTGCAGATAACTCAGGCAAAAGAGAGCTTTAATTTTAACTGTATTTAAGTGTGTGCCTTCTCACTCCATCCAGGTAGTTAAATTGACTGGAAGGATAGTCCCAGGTTCACTGCAAAAGAACTTAATTCTTCATTTGATTTTACCCAGAGAGAACATTTTTATAGCGTTGTGATTCAGGGATGATAATTTCATTCGCAAATGGTGTGTTTTAAGCAGTAAACAAATATTACTTTTCAGACCCCAAAGATGAGTTTAGTCAAGGCTCAAATCATATAGTGCTAAATCTAGAGCCTGATTCCAAACAGGTTGACTGTGTTTCTTTATGGTGCAATATGACTGTGTATTTCGTGCTAGCAATGATAAGAAGGTGCAACAACCTTAACAAGAGTTGAGCAAGGGTCCCATCAAATCCTGTGTCTGCAGTTTCAGAGAATTACCGTTCATATAACAGATCTTATAGAAAATCTTTTCATTTCTATGAATTTCACTGAATCAGAGAATTTCTTTGCTACTTTATTTGGTTTCCTTCCTCCCGTAAGTAATTACTCTTTATTTGAAGTGACAGAATTACTTTAATTTTGCATTTTTTCATCTTTATGTAGACCTCAGCCAAAATTAATCTGTCCGGAATATTCTGGGTACTTGGCTCTTCTGTTTCAGGATTGTAAATGGTATACAGCAGGCAGCTTGCCCTTCTCCTGCCTTCTAGGTTTACTTGAATGTAAATGTTATGTATATTTAAAAAAGGTATCTCCTAGCACCTTTTCAATCTTTACCGAAGACGATGTTCAGGATTGCTACCTATACACAAACTCATATTGCCCTGTTGGAGCTCGGGAAATCTTTGATGCTGTGATTTTAAAAGTGCAATAAAAAATTCTTTCATCGTTAATTCCTCTTCTTGTCCATTTTCTCCATTCTCCACATCCCTCCTCTCATAATTTGTAATCTCTTCCCTCTTCTCATTAGTTTCTTATTTGATCACCTCTTTGCTCTTTCTTATTAAGAACCACTTTCTTTTCTGTATACTTTCCCTTTCTCTCAGGTTAGTATTTCTTCTCTTTGGGCCCTAACTTCTAATTCCCACCTTCCCTCTAGTTTGTTTCTCTCTTTCACTGAAAAAGAAACTGAGCTGGTTTTACTTTTATGGTTTAGAGTGAACTGATTTTAAGCCTTCACTTAAAATCAGTGCCCTGCCCCTACCCAGCAAGCAGACAAATTTGCCATTTGACCAGACTGTTGTTGTTTGTATACATATCACATGTGAACTAAGGGTGTGTGTGTGTGTGTGTGTGTGTGTGTGTGTGTGTGTGTGTTGGGGGAATAGAAAGTAAGGAGAGAAAGTAGCATGAGGTTGATCACATGATATTCTCAGGGTACCAAGTAAAAGGGTCCGTGTTCTTGAGGTAGTTACTAGCCCTAGTCTTACATGTTTATTTTGCTCTTGGTGGTAAAATAACATTAAAAGAAAAACTTCAGATGACTTAAATTTAACAGAGTTTAATTGAGTAAAGAACAATTTGCAAATCAGTCAGCTCCCAGAACCATAAAAGGTTTTGAGTGACTCCAGGGTTGGATAACATTTATGGACAAAAAAAACAAAACAAAACAAAAAAACCCAGAAACAGCTAGATTGGTTGGGGCAGGTGTTTGCCTTATTTGAACAAGATTTTAACAGTTGGCAGCCTGTGACTGGCTGAAACTTGGCTGCTGTGATGGGCTGAGGCTTGGTTACTTGTTATAAGAGTAGGTTACAGTCTATTTACATATCACATGATGTTACAGTTCATTGTATATTGAGAAACCTTTAGGCCATACTTAAATATGCAGAGGTGCTGCTTTAGGCCAAATGTAATTCAATTTAATAATGGCAAAGAGAAGGCACTTTAGCCTTTTCTTTGTATGTTCTCTGCTTTTCATTTCAACCTATTTTCTTTCTCCTAATTAAGCCATTGAGATACTCCATTAAAAGCAGCGGCTGAGGTCTGGCGTAATGGCTCATGTCTGTAATCCCAGCACTTTGGGGGGCTAAGGTGGGAGGATAGTTTGAGGCTAGGAGTTTGAGACCAGTGAGACCTCATCTCTACAAAAATTAAAAAATTAGCCGGGTGCAGTTGCCCATGCATCTGTGGTCTCAGCTACTTGGGAGGCAGAGGAGGGAGAATTGCTTGAGTCTGGGTGGTCCAGGCTGCAGTGAGCCATGATCACACCACTGCACTCCAGCCTGGCTAGCGACAGAGTAAGACCTTGTCTCAAAAAGAAGGAAGGAAGAAAGAGAAAGAAAGAAAGAAAGAGAGAGAGAGAGAGAGAGAGAGAAAGAAAGAAAGAAAGAAAGAAAGAAAGAAAGAAAGAAAGAAAGAGAGAGAGAGAGAGAAAGAAAAAGAAAGAAAGAAAGAGAGAGAGAGAGAGAAAGAAAGAGAGAGAGAGAAAGAAAAAGAAAGAAAGAAAGAAAGAAAGAGAGAGAGAGAGAAAGAAAAAGAAAGAAAGAAAGAGAGAGAGAGAGAAAGAAAAAGAAAGAAAGAAAGAAAGAAATGGCCTGGGCTGAACTTTTGCATAATGCTGCAGTGTGTGTACTTCTGAAGGTACTTGAGGCAGAGACATTTTTGGACATCACACTGGACGGCTTTACTTCCTGAGGGTTTGATTTTAGAGGTGGGTTGACCCTGCCATTTTCCCTCCCTTTTCCTCTGGACCCAAATCTGTCTCTCACATAGCTTCACTCTTATGTCTTCATAGGATTTGAAGGAAAAATACTACAGCGACTTTCCTTAGAACTTCATTTTAGAGTTGAGGATATTGACTTACACAAAAATCAGGTAATTTATTTAAGGTTATTCAGGAAATTGATAATAATTATGGGGACTGTATTTTTCAATCCCAAACTGAGACCCATAATCTGACAATAATACTCATAATAACAGCAGTAATGACAACAACAAACACAACAACAATCACTGCTGTTAGTTGAACATACACATTGCCAGGCATTATGTAAGGTACATATCATCTTATTTGATCCCCTCAACAACATTCTATGTGGTCATTTTTTATTCTAACTCTACATATAATGGAGGCACAGACAGAAATCCACTTTATGCATAATAATGGAGCAAAGGTAGGTTGTAAACCGGAGTTTTACTATAACTTGTGCCTTACATAGTGGTGTGCTGGAGCCATCTTGTCCTGGCTCATGAGTGATGATTGTTAGCATCTCTTCCAAACTCAGTGTTCAGTGACATCAGGTTAGTTGCTTGAAATCTGCCACAATAGAAGTATTTATACCATAGAAATTGGCCGAGGCTAAATATTAGGGCATGGCTTTCTTTGCCAGAGAGCTGCTTGTTAAACATTTACTGACACATAACTGCCTACATGTGTTTTTACAATATTGTTCTTTTATCAATGAAAGAGATTTTTAAATATCATGAGTCTCCTAGAAAATCTGGATCATATGATTATGATAGTGGTGTTAGGGGAAAAAGCTAAACTAAAATTCAGATGTCTGCAAACTTCTGATTTAATGCTCTTTTTGACTTTTCTTGCTGGAATTTATTGTCTTTTATAATCTTAAGTCCACAGGTTATGTTTTAGACAAGGGCTATTTGGTTAAGGAACAGAAACTTACTCAATCCAATGTAAAGTGAAAAGAGAAAATATGTTGAAAAGGTCCAGCGGCACTGTAGATCTCATTCCCACAGAGTCCTGTAGCAGGAAGTGTGTCCTCCTGAGGGAGTGGAACGTATAAACTGGAAAGTCAGTCCTGAGCACCTTGGCCTCATTGCTCTTCAACTTTCTAGCTTCATGTTGTTGCATCTCTCTGCATGTCCATGTTGGCAGACCAGCCATTTCTGCCTCAGAGTGATATAGCCAACACCCTGATTCATTGGTATTCTCAATCCAAGCAAGTACCACAAGATTTACTGTTTTGAGCTCCCATTTTCCATTTTCCAGGAGAAAAACACTTGTAAGCCCAACAAGGGCCAGTTGTCCAATCAGCATGGATAGATGGTGAAAACAGAACATCTTAAAAGGAAGTCTGTGGAAAGAGGTTTCTTCGAGAAGGCAGGAGTGGCTGGAAAATGTTCCTTGTTTTTAGTACAATGACTGGAAAGGGGATGGTATGAAATACAGAGGAAGAAAAGCTAGATTGCAAGGAATTTGAGGGGAAAATCTGGGTCTTACTTATTTCTAAATATATGACACCTCACCCTGTGTTTGGCATTCCATAGACACTGAAAATAAAGTCCACAGGTAGCTCTTGTGGATGATTTTCCAAATAGTAAAATAAAAATTCAAAAAAAAGGTCTCCATAGTGAATTCTTATAATATTATGTTGCCACAGCACCCTAATTTTCTCATATCAGAAGTAGGGCTCAATCACCCTGGACACAGCTTCCAGCTCTATACCACAACCACTGGCTGGCTCAAGCCAGTGGCTGGAGAGAAGAACTTAGAGGCATCCTTCCTGCCTAGCAGGTGGGGCTGTCTTCTTTCCTGCTTCCTTTAAATGAACCACTAGGCATCTGCCCTCAAACTTAAAGTGATCCACAGTCTAATCCCTTATAAATACTGCTAGTCATTGCATGCTTCACTCTCTCTCTTTTTCTTTCTCCTCTCTCAGCCGGACTCTTCATTCCTGCCTTGTGTGACCCAGGGATGGAGGACTGCCCTTCCAACTCATTATCCTCTTTGCCCAGGAGCTGTAAGTAAAAATCTTTGAACTTGTTTCGTATTCTAGTGGTGTACTGAATTTGTATTTTCCATCTGAAGAAATAGGGGCTACCCTAGACCAGGTTTTCTTCAGGATACAGGCAAGAACTCGGTTGGGCTCCCAGCACTGGAGCAATGGTCAGGCAGGCATAAACTGGACATGGGTCAGACGAGAGCCACAGGGATGTCGGCCAGTATAAACAAGTTTCCTGTGTGAGAAACTATCTGATCACAGGTTGAACAACTAGTCATTAGACTGTCTGCCAGGCAAAAGAAGGATCCTGTGAAAGGCACACTGTAAACGCCCAAGTTCAGCTCCCCTTCATTTCCCATCAGGGCAGCGTTGCTCACAGCTCTGATACTGGAACCCCTATTTAGCTGAGGGCTCTCAAAACTGTTTCTTCAAAAGAGAAAATAGAAGGCTAGTAGATAATTCTATAAACAAAACCATTCTAGTGGTCAATACAGATTATTACCAATGAGATCCATATGGGTCATCAAAGGGATTATGATGTCATTTTCAACACCCAGCTGTAACCTTCAGTTGAAAGTCCAGTTCGACATAAAAGTTTACCATTTTCAAATCCCCTCCCACACTGCTTTACCCCCTTACAAGGTTATGACTAAAAGCACAACCATTTAAAATAATCATTTTATGAAATTACATGCAAATAGAAGAAATCGTGTTCAAATTGAAGAAAATGACCATGTTTTTCATATTCAATCTTTAGAAAATAGGTTTTAAAATAAGTGGTATACCATCCTGACTTTTTTCTGGTTAATGAGGAGCAAAATATGTGCCCTCAGGATCAGGAGCCCTAGAGTTCAAATGATCAATGCAATTGTAAAAATTTCTTACCCTGCATGTTGAACTTCAAGTCTCATAAGAAAAGATTTTATTTGTGCTATTAGAAGGTTACTGCCTAAAGCCTTCACTTTTCCAGAAAGTATTGTTAAGATTTAAAATAATTGCAATAAAAACCAGTCTACATTTTTCAAAGTTTGAAGAATGGTGGCTTGGTCTGAGAATTTGAATTTATTTTTTACACTTTTCATTATATGAATTTATTAATACTTTACCTTTAAAATGCAATGAATATAATTCAACTGTTAATTTATTTTTAATTTTTAATTTATTATTATTATTATACTTTAAGTTCTAGGGTACATGTGCATAACGTGCAGGTTTGTTACATATGTATACTTGTGTCATGTTGCTGTGCTGCACCCATCAACTCGTCAGCACCCATCCACTCGTCATTTATCTCAGGTATATCAGTGTAAAAAATCAGTTCTTGCAAAATTAACAGTTGAATATTGGGAGTTCAACTGTTAATTTTGCAAGAACTGATTTTTTACACCGAGCACATCTTCTCGCAGCACATCTTGCTTTTAACTTCCATGTAAAATAACCTTTTCTGCTTAAGCAACTCTTCTAGTGACATTATCACCATCTCACTAAGTTTATTCTTATATGGAATTGCAGCCTGCTAGGAACTGGAGGAGGTACGTTCTGGTTGACTTATTTTAAGATCAAATAAAACAATCAATTACTCTATTCTTTCTAACTTATCTTCTTCTTTTTCTTTCTCTTGTTTCCACCTTTCCCTTGCCAGGTGTGAGACAGATGGTCATGCAGTGGAGAATAAATGAGGACCCTTTAATCCAGCTGGTGCTTTGCTTGTCTCACTTGTGGTGTTGGATGCATTCGGCTAACAGTGGGAATCCGGGGGACTGTGTGGTAAGGATGAGTGGGGTCATATACTGGGCTGCCTTTTTTCCTAGTACACAGTGGAATGGCCATGCAAGTTGTTAAAATACTAAAATATTTTTGCACTCGTTGATAAATAGCAACTGGTTAGGGCCCCTTAACACTAAGCTGTTCCCGTCACCCACCACCCTGGATTCCTGTGTCCCAGCTCTGGAGTATTTGGACCTGCCTTCCCACATCCAGTTGGATTGATACCTGGTACAAAAAGAAGCCTTAGGACTTCTGTTACTGCTTTTTAAAACCACTTGTATCTATTTGTTTTTACCCTATATGCAACCCAACTAATTCTTATATATGTTAGAATAGTGGTTGTTTTAGTCCACTTTGCATTCCCATAAAGGAATACCCGAGACTGGGTAATTTATAAAGAAAAGAGGTTTGTTTGGTTCACAGTTCTGGAGGCTGTACAAGCATGGCATCAACATCTGCTCAGCTTCTGGTGAGGCCTCAGGAAGCTTTTACTCTTGGCAGAAGGCGAGAGTGGGGCAGGCATGTCACATGGTGAGAGAGGAAAAAAGAGAAGGGGGGTTGCCAAGCTCTTTTAACAACCAGCTCTTTCCTGAACTAATAGAGTGAAAACTCATTGATTATCACAGGGAAAACACCAAGCCATTCATAAAGGATCCACCCCATGACACTAACACTTCCTACTAGGCCCCACCTCCAACACTGAGGATCACATTTCAACAAGAGATTTAGAAGGGACAAATATCCATATTATATCAGTAGTCAAAAGCACAATTTCTGGTGTTATGAAATCTCTCTGTATATATGTGTATGTGTCTGTGTACACACACACAGTGTGTGTGTGTGTGTGTATATATATATATGTATATGCAAATCACAGCCTAGCTAGGACCGAGTTCCTTAATTTTCTTGAACCTCAATATCTTCAACTATAAAATGTAGAATATAATAATATTTGTCTTGCAGAGTTGTTGAGATGATTAAGTGAAATAATGTATGTAAAGTGTTAGCAATGTTCCTGGCAATAAGTAAATTTAATGTTAATTATAAGTAACATTGTTTTCATGCTGCTTCATGCTTAAAGGTAGTCCTGTGAAATGTGTTCATCTCTATCCACCTGCCCAGAAATCAAGGTTGAGATTGTCAACATTAAGCATTCTTCCTTACTCTGAAATCTAATTCAAAACTTACTAGAGTCTAGTTCAATATCTAATATATTTTACTTACTGAAATTGTTTTCTTATTTTATAAAGGTTTCATTGCAACAATTCCTGAAACTTCTGTGTGTCAATGCCTGATTACACATACACGACTCCTCTTCACAGATTCTCTTTTCTTCTGTGTGCTTATTGTGAGCCATGCCCACTCCCACTTCCCTCTTATTGTTTACCTATTTTCTCCCACCTAGAATTCTCTTTCCATTAATTCTAATCTTTATGATTTAAGGCCACTGTAAATTCCTGTCTACTCTGGAAAAACCTCCCCAAATATCCAGTCTCAATAATGCCTTCTCCTTTGGCCTTTAGCAGAATTTATAACTTTGGATCCCCACTTTAAAACCAATTCACTCTATTGTTTCCAGTGAGTCTTTTCTTTACAACTAGATTGTACATGTCTTGAAGGCATGGACCTGAGTTTAGACAGTCATAGGAAGTATCATAACGGGGCTTTAATGGCCAAGCAGTTTTTTGAGAGGTCACAAGGAATATGAGTTTTCTAAAATACAAAAACACTTTAGACAGAGAAAGGAAAAATATTTTTTGAAAGTTGATAAGTATAGCAGAGCACGTTAAAACAAGACAAAACAAAAACCCCTTCTTGGAATTAGAGAGGATGGAGCAAGATGGCTGAATAGAAGGCTTCACCAATTGTCCCCAGCCCGGTCCCCGCAAGGACACCAAGTAAACAACTATCTACACGGAAAAAACACTTTCATAAAAACAGAAAACCTGGTGAGCATTCACAGTACCTGATTTTAACTTTTTAACTTCATATTACTGAAAGATGCACTGAAAAGGTGGAAAGAACAGTTCGGAGTCTTCATGGATACCACCCCTTCCTACCCTCTGCAATGGGGACCTTGGTGGAGAGAACATCTCTGAGCACTGAGGTAGGAAGAACACAGCAATTGTCAGGCATTGAACTCAGTGCTCTCCTGTTAGAGCAGAAGCAAAAATGCGAACAAACTCAGCTGGTGCCTGCCCACGGAGGGAGCTTTTAAACCAGCCCTAGCCAGAGGGGAATTGTAAATCTCAGTGATAGGTTGGAGCTTGAATGCCTGCAAACCTCACCACAGAGGGCTCCAGTGCACTGTGTCTCCAAGTAAATGTGAAAGGCTAACCCGTAAGGACTGAAACTCTTAGGCAAGTCCTAGTACTGAACCAGGCCTGTAGGCAGTGGACAGTGGACAGTGGGGCAGAAGGGGATGCAACCTACTGAGACACCAGCTGGGAAAACCAAGAGAGTGCTGGCATCTCCCCTCCTCTAACCCTAGGCTGTAGAGCTTGAGGGTCCAAAAGAGACAATTTTTTTTCTGCTTCAGGAGAGGAGGGGGAAGAGAGGGAAGGACTTTGTCTTGCATCCTGGGTGCCAACTCAGCCACAGCAGGATAGAGCACCAGGTAGAGTTGTGAGGCCCCCATTCTAGGCCCTAGATTCCAGATGAGATTTTTAGACACACCCTGGGCCAGAAGGGAACCCACTGCCTTGAAGGAAAGGACCCAGTCTTGGTAGCATTCATCACTTGCTAACTGAAGCACCCTTGGACCCTGAATAACCAGCACTGATACCCAGGTACTATGTTGAGGGCCTTGGGTGAGTCTCTGAGACTTGCTGGCTTCAGGTGAAACTCAGTACATTACCCGTATGTATAAAATATTATTAGAGCTGAAGAAGGAGATAGGACCACATACAATAATAGTGGGAGACTTTAAGACCCCACTTTCAGCATTAGATGGATCTCCCAGACAGAAAATCAACAAACATCAGGCTGCACTAAAGATCACATGGATCTAATAGGTATTTACAGAATGTTTCATCCAAGAGCTGCAGAATACACATTCTTTTTCTCAGTATGTAAATCATTCTGAAGGATAGACCATATGTTAGGTCACAAAACAAGTCTTTAAACATTAAAAAAATTGAAATAATATCAAACATCTTCTCTGACCACAATGAAATAAAAGTAGAAATTAATAAGAAGAGGAATTTTGGAAATTGTACAAATACATGGAAATTAAAGAGTATGCTCTTGAATGACCAGTGTGTCAATGAAGAAATTAAGCTGGAAATTAAAAAATTTCTTGAAACAATTGATAATGGAAACACAACATACCAAAACCTATGGGATACAGCCAAAACAGTACTAAGAGATAAGTTTATAGTTATAAGTGTGTACATTTTCAGAAGAAAAACTCCAAATGAACAATCTAACAGTACATCTTAAAGAACTAGAAAAGAAAGAATAAACCAAATTCAGAATGAGCAGAAGTAACGAAAGAAAAAAATCAGGGCAGAAATAAATGAAATTGAAATTAAAAAATCCAAGGGACCAATGAAACAAAAAGTTGAAGAGTTAAACAAAAGTGACAAACCTTTAGCCAGACTAACTAAGAAAAAAGAGAGAAGATACAAATAAATAAAATCAGATATGAAAACGGAGACATTACAATTCATAGTGGCTACTATGAGCACCTGTATGACAATAAGTTGGAAAATCTAGAAGGAATGGACAAACTCCTAGATATATACAACTTTCTAAGGTTTAAGTTGGAAGAAATCCAAAAGCTGAACAGACCAATTGCAAATAATGAGATTGAAGCCACCATAAAAAGTCTCCCAGTAAGAAAAAAAGCCTGGGACCTCATGGTTTTGCTGCTGAATTCTACCAAACATTTAAAGAACTAATAGAAATTCAACTCAAACTACTCTGAAAAATAGAGGAGGGAATACTTCCAAACTCATTCTATGAGGCTAATATTACTCTGATACCAAACCAGACAAAGACACATCAACAACAACAAAAATGATAGCCCAATATCTGCATGAATGTTGATGTAAAAATTATCAACAAAATACTAGCAAACCAAATTCAACAATGTATTAGAAAGATTAGTCATCAAGACCAAGGAGGATTTCTCCCAGGGATGCAAGGATGGCTCAACTTATGCAAATCAATGAATGTGATACAACAGAATGTCATATCAACAGAATGAAGGATAAAAATAATATGATCATTTCAATTGATGCTAGAAAAGCATTTGATAAAACTAGACATCACTTCATGATAAAATTCCTCAAAAAACTGGGGATAGAAGGAAATATCTCAACATAATAAAAGCCATATACAATAGAACCATAGTTAGTATCATACTGAATGGGGAAAAAGTGAAAATCTTTCCTCTAAAACCTGGAACATTACAAGGATGCCCACTGTCAGCACTGTTATTCAAAATAGTACTGAAAGTCCTAGCTAGAGCAATCAGACAAGAGAAAGAAACAAAGGGCATCCAAACTTGAAAGGAAGAAGTCAAATTATCCTTGTTTGCAGATGATATTATCTTATTTGGAAAAACATAAGGACTCCATAAGAAAACTACTAGAATTGATAAACAAATTTAGTAAAGTTGCAGGATGCAATATCAGCATACAAAAATCAGTAGCATTTCTATATGCCAAGAGTGAACTACATGAAAAAGAAATTTTAAAAGTAATCCCATTTACAATAGTCACAAATGAAATTAAATACCTGGGAACTAACTAGAAAAGTTAAATATCTCTGTAATGAAAACTATGAAACACTGATGAAAGAAATTAAAAAGGACACAGAAAAATGGAAAAATTTTCTATGTTCTTGGATTAGAAGAATAAATATTGTAAGTCATTTACAGATTCAATGTAATCCCTATGAAAATTCAATGACATTCTTCACAGGTAAAGAAAAAAAATTTTAAAATGTATATGGAACCACAGAAGACCCAGAATAGCCAAAACTATCCTAAGCCAAAAGAAAAAATTAGAGTAATCCCATTACCTGACTTCAAATTATACTATAGAGCTATAGTAACCAAAACAGCACGGTACTGACATAAAAACAGACACATAAAACAATGGGACAGAATAGAGAATGCAGAAACAAATCCACACACCTATAGTGAACTCGTTTTTAACAAAGGTGCCAAGAACATACACTGGGGAAAAGACAGTCTCTTCAATAAATTGGGAAACTGAATCAATATGCAAAAGAATGAAATTAGACCCCTATTGCTTGCCATATACAGAAACCAAATCAAATCAAAATGGACTAAAGACTTAAATCTGTCCAGGTGTGGTGGCTCACGCCTGTCATCCCAGCACTTTGGGAGGCCAAGGCAGGTGGATCACCTGAGGTCAGGAGTTTGAGACCAGCCGGGCCAATATGGTGAAGTCCCATCTCTACTAAAAATACAAAAAATGGTGGTGGATGCCTGTAATCCCAGCTACTTGGGAGGCTGAGGCTGGAGAATCACTTGAACCCAGGAGGCAGAGGTTGCAGTGAGCCTAGATTGTGCCACTGCACTCCAGCCTAGGCAACATGTGTGAAACTGTGTTTCAAAAAAAAAAAAAAAAAAAAAAGATTTAAATCTAAGACCTCAGTGTCTCTTTAGGTCATCTCCAGAGGGAAAGAAATAAGAAATACTCCCTAAATATTACCAAATATATGTCTTAGAATTAAGTCTTCTCAGACTTAATGGACTTGATATGGGTCTAGTGTCCATCCCTGAACCAGTCACTGTGGCCAGGGGGATGGAGTGTGCTGATTGGCTTAATCTAATTCATGTGCTACCCTCTGATATCTTGGATTGGTGTCAGGGTCACTGAAAATACACAGGCTAGGATTGGGGACTACAGATCCTTAAGCAAAGAAAACTCTTGTTAACATAAGAAAGGAGTATATGCTGGCCGGAATGTGTCCTACAGCTATTGATTCCTTCTTTATTCCAAACTATTTACATCCCACCTCAGAATGGACAAGTCTTTGTATTGGTACTTTTATTCTAACAGTGGAGAATTTTCATTATTTCATGACCACCCAGAATTTGGACTTTAGTTGCAAAACTTCATAAACTTTATTTCTGTGTTCTTAATTTGCTACTATGTAGATTGCACAACATAAAAATGAAGGGTGCTCGAGCAAAAGGCAGAGACCTTGTCTATCTGCTTCTCTGTTTTGTCCCCAGTAGTTAGTACTTTTTCATAAGTACTTATAGACAAAATGGAGATTTCCTCTCCTTCGGTGCACTTCCGGCAAAAGGTGTGGTTCTTATTACCCAGGAATCTGTCTTTTGTTTCTCATCCTTTCTGGGAGTAGGTGGTAGTAGTAGAAGCTTTGTAGACATCCTTGATCTTTGTTGGGAAGAATACACTTCTAGGGAATGCTACTTGAAGAGTGCCTGCTTTACGTGAAAGTTACTGACTATAGGTTACTTCATGTGTCTCACACGTAACAGATATTTCCCTTTCTTGTAGCTTCTCTGGGGTTTCATTATTTAACTTGCTCACGCCCATTGACTGCGAGCTACTATTAGATGGGCCCTAATATCCATTGGTACAAAGAATAGTTTTGTAGTGGCACTAATGGTTTTTCTAGATTTGAGGGAAAGAAGAAAATGAGACTTTGCACTTCTGAACCTATTGCCAGTAGATACCACTGTTTATATACAGATTTTTGTGTGTGTGTGTCATTCTTACTGTTTTATATAATTTTCTTCCAGGTAACAATCATAGGGCAATAAAGGAGTATTAGAAGAGGGTTGCAGTTTTTATCCAAAGGCTAGAAATTGATGAATGTTTCTTCAATTTTTGATTGTGTAGACCCTACAATTGGCAAACCCAGAATGAGCCACAAAGTGGCAAACTGAGGTCTCTTTTCTTGATGAGTAGCATTCTTTACCTGGATATGGCACATCATGGTTCACAGGACTCTCATATTCCAGTGAACTTGTTCCTTCAATCCTTATTAACAGTCATGTGAGGAAGCCAGGGCAGGGATTGTTATGCTCATTTTACCCAATGAGGTAACTGAGATTTAGACAGAAGTTACATGATTTGTTGAAACTTCACAGTTAATGGTATACAGAACTGGATCCAATTCAGGCTTCTAGCCAGGTTTCCTAGCCTAGAAGCTTTTCCAGGGTAGATGTCTCATTTTTAGAGTTAATTGTAAGCCCCCGAAAAAGGGCCTTGTTGATATTCACTCTGCAGTTCCTATGGAATCACCCTTAGCTGTCTGTGCATCCACACTGGAGTCTCAGCTTCCACACTGAATTTGAAGCAACTGGAATTTTCACTAGGAGGGTCTACATAGTGCCAGGGAAGAGCCACTTTTTCTTCATCATGATCACCAGCAGTGTAACATTTTTGAACTGACTGTCTTCCATATCTGTTCATAAGCCCTGTGCACTCTTCCTTTCTTTGTGGGACCCTTAGGCCTCCTTTTATCAGGAGGCTGATTTGAGTGAAAGACGTGAGTAGCAATACATATCTACACTCTGCAGTCTAAGGGGTTTCCCAGCTTACCAAAATCCAGGGAAATAGGTTGATTTGTTTAGTTTCATATTTTTTTAATCGGGATGAAAATATTAAAAAATACATTACTGAAAATGTAGAAAATTGACTATATTTTTCCTTATACATATTGTGAGAGTATTAGTAAGCATACATGCATATTGTATTTTACTTTCCATTTAATTTTTTGTAAGTAATTTTACACATTTCAACCCAGTTGAGTACCTACTATGTGTGAGGTGCTGATCTAGGCTATTTTCTAATGGTCCTTTTAGTTGATAAACTATAATTTACTCAACCGTTCATCTATACATGCACATTGTTTCTGATTTTTCCACTATTGTGAATGGAAGGGCAATGCACATATTTGGAGATACAACTTTTTCTGTACTTTTATTAGGATAGATTTTAGTAACTGGAATTACCGGGTCAAAGAGCTTGAATATTTTCATAGCCATTAGTACTTATTGTAAATTGCTTTCCAGAACAAGTTTTCAAATTTACAGTGCTATCGGTATTGTATAAAAACATCATTTTCACTAGATCCTCAAAGCATCTGATTTTATCATTTTAAAAAATGCTAAGAGGCAAATAATGGTGTCATGTTTTTTCTTTTTTCTTTAACTTGCATTTTGTTGCTTAACTTGGGACGGCTGAACATTTTTGCTTATTGTGTTTTTTAGTTTATATGTGAATTGCCTATTTTCATTTTAGGATACTAGATTTATAAAAGGCATCATTGCAGGTTAAATTAAATAGCCACAGCAGCCAAGTTCTTGAAAATGACCAGCCCTCTCATGTGACAATTTTGTTTCCTTCCCTTGTCCCCACCCTATTGCAGGCTAATAGAACAGTGGCATTGTTGCACCTATTTCCACAAAGATGTTAATGGTCTCTTTTCCCTTTGCTTTGACAAGGCAGCTGTGAAGGAGCCAGGATGCCAGCATGCAGGAACTGTTGCAGGAAAAAAACCCACGGTGGCAGGAAATTACCCTAATAGGGTGAAAATTAAGAAACGACCCATGGTACAGCCTGTTTCCAGGATACGGGCGGTATTTTCACGCCTTAGCAATTATTCTCTTAGAATCAATTTGGTGGTTCTTAAAAAAAAATTAGATTTGAACTTGAAGAGGGTTAAAGAGAAAAGGATAAAAGCTTGGAAAATATTTAATTTTGTTTAATAAAGAAATCATTCTTGTCTTCGCTATTCAGTAGAAAATGTAGCTCTTTTAAACTTTTCCTTGGTATTTCTTATTTTGTGCAAAAACAAATAGTATCATTTTAGCTTATACATGTTGGAGCTCAGGTAGAGGTAGACACCTGCAGAAGGAAAGAATCAAAGCCTTTTTATTGTTCATTTGCAGAAAAAGTACAAGGGCTGTCAGGCCACTGATTGGTGGTGATGTTTTGGTGCCCAAGAAGTAGCTGTCCTGGGGCTGGAGAAGTAGAGTGGAGGATGCTAAATAGCCACTGCTTCAGCAATTGAGGAGCAGGCGTGTGTGCAGCCACCTGCTTCTGTATCAGGAGTGCAGAGCCTGAGTCTCTTAATGCTTTTTCCTCCTCATGCCCCAGTCACTTTCTTACACATCTACCCTTAAAACTTCTGTAGAAAGGGCCATTCAGTTGTCTCTATTTCAGCAATCCTCTTTTTTTGCTTTGAGTTATAAGTCTTGGATTGACAAAGGAATCTGGCAAGCACTGAAAAACTATTCTTTTTAATGGAGAAAATTCATTATTTATTTGTTTGTTATCTCATTTTCATTCCATGCATTTTTTTTTTTTTTTTGGCACATGATAAATCTGAGTTAAACATGGAAACAATTTTCATTTAAGGGTATGGCCTGTGTTTGGTTGGCTAAAGGTATAGATATGTAGCAGAGGAAAGCAACAACTAGTACTATGTGGCAAACTCTTGGAGGCAAGGTCATGCCTTGCTCAACTCTGGACTCCGCATTCTTGGCACAGCGGAGACACTCAGCACCTGGTTATTGAGCTGAAGTAAGTACCACGAAAAGCAGCTTCCCTTTTATTCCCTGAAGCTTCCCTCTGAGGACAAGTAGACTGACATTAGGGTATTCAATAGACTCAATTTAATTTTAGTGAATTCGTAGAAATTCTGCCCATTGATAGCATCATCAGTTTCAGAGTTTGGAGAGATCTTGGAGCTCAGTGTCTCTACGCTTCCCTCTATAATTGTCAGGACTCGGCTACCAAAGAGACTAAAATTCTAGAAACAATGGATAGAACTAACAAGCTGGGATTTAATAGAGATTCAGTCAGCACTCTGTAAACATTTTTTGAGCATATTCTGTGTGAAAAGCTAGTTGAGAATGAGGTTTCAAAAGCCCTTGATCTCAGTTTCTTAAACATAAATAATAGAGGTAGATTTAAAGTCTGTCTTCAGTTTTACAAAGGAAAACAATCAATAGCATGTATTCATTCATTTATTCATGTACTCAGTTACATTTATTATTCGTTCATTGGCAAAGCCAACATAGGCACTGTAGAAAAAACGTGAGTAAGTGGAAAAGACCCAAGGGTTTTTGTCAACCAACCCAGCTTAAATGCTTCCAGGGTGGGTCATATATTTTAAAATAGCTCCCTAAAAACTTCTTGTTTTCTTATTTTTATTTTTAATAAAAAATTAATAAATAAAAAAATTTTAATTTTTTTAATTTTTAATTTTTGTAGGTACATAGGTGTACATATTTATGGGGTACATAAGATGTTTTGGTATAGACATGCCATGTGAAATAAGTACATCATGGAGAATGGGGTATCCATCCCCTTGAGCATTTTTTTTAGTTACAAACAAGTTACATTCTTTAAGTTATTTAAAAATATACA
Organism: Mandrillus leucophaeus; assembly: GCF_000951045.1. NCBI lineage: Eukaryota > Metazoa > Chordata > Mammalia > Primates > Cercopithecidae > Mandrillus > Mandrillus leucophaeus. The sequence continues at coordinate 1,923,746 of NW_012103166.1, forward strand.
ATTAAGTTATTATTGACTGTAGTCACCCTGTTGTGCTAGCAAATGTTAGCTTTTATTCAATCTTTCTAATCATTTTTTGGTACCCATTAATCATCCTCACCTCCTATATACTCATCCTAGTTCTACCATGTGAAAACTATAGAGAAATTGTAATTTCTTTCCACATTATAACTTTGTGAATATTTGTCTGAAATTCCTGCTTATCTTTAAAAACTTAGTTGAGTATCGCCTTCCCTATGAAGCTCTGTAAAGCTCCTCAGAGAGATGTTTCTTCTGCTATTTTAGATCAAATTGGAGTCCTAAAACTTACTGTGTATTAGAACATCCTAGGGAACAATAAAAATAAAGATTCCGGAGCTGCACTCCAGTATATAAATAAAGCTCCCCAGAAAGTCCTGAGACAGTTGGTTTGCAAGCTATCATTTGTTAACTACTGCACAGGGGAGATAAACTTGCATTTATTGAGCACTTACTAGGTGCTTTAGTGTTTTCTTGTTTAGTTATCACATCTACACATTTTTATTTTTCCTTAAGTATCTTCATTACCACTTACTGAATTATAATTTAATAATATTACCTATTGATATTCCCCATCATTCTGAAAAGTATTAATTTATTTTTTATGTTCCTAAAGCCTTACCACAATGCATGGCACACAGTGGGCTCTCCATCAATGATTGCACAATGAATGAGTGAATGAAAAATAAAATGCAAAAATAAAATAATAAAATAAAATAGCTTAAGTGTCAGGGAAAAGCTTAACATTTGTACCACAGTGAGGTAGGAAAATTAAACTAAGCTTTTTAGAAAAGCTCTAGGGTATGTCTTCATTACTGCATCTAGGTTTGTGGGCCAGAGGAATTGGAGCATCACCCTAGGAGTTGAAACACTTGGCTAAGAGTTGTAGATTGGCCACCAAATAATTGCTAAAGCCCAAAGTCCTCATGTGTGAAGAGAAAGGATTGGCCTATAGAATCTTATAACTTGTTGGCTTCCTTCCAGTGCCACAATTTACTTAGAGTCTCTGTTATTAGCCTCTGGACCAGGCTAAAGAGGAGGATGATTTATATCTATATCCATATCTGTATCTATAGCATCTATATTGATATCTATATCTATATCTGTATTTGTCTGTCTATCTATCTATCTATCTATCTATCTATCTATCTATCTATCTATCTATCTATCTATCTATCATCAGCTATATATCTATCTCCCTGTCTAGAGATAGAGGCTCTTGGTGGGGAATTAGTGTATTAGTAAGTTATGGCCAATATGTCTAATGGGCTCATACCATAGCTGGAGAAGTGAAGGGTATTCAAAAACTCTTCTTTCTTCTCTTATTCAAGTAGAAGAAGTAGGAATAAAGAAGTGGATCGGTCAACTGAATTAGAGCTTTTTGAGATCTTTCAAGTTCTTTAGGAGTTGACCACTCCACTCTTTTTTTTTTTTTTTGAAACACAGTCTCACTGTGTTGCCCAGGCTGTAGTATAGTGGTGTGATCATGGCTCTTTGTAACCTCGAACTCCTGCACTCAAGTGACCCTCCCACCTTAACCTCCCAAGTAGCTACCATGTCCAGCTAAGTTTAATTTTTTTTTTTTTTTTTTTTTTTTTTTAAGAAATGGGGTCTCTATCTTGCCCAGGCTGGTCTCAAACTCCTAACCTCATGTGATCCTCCCAACTTAGCCTCCAAAGCACTGGGATTACAGGCTAGATCTTCTTTATCATCTGTCAGCTATCAGTTCAATAAATATTCACCAAAGTGACTTTATTGAAGGGACACTGAAGCCCTTAATTTCTAAGACTTGTTTTGAACAGTTTGAAACAGTTACCATCTAATGACTCTGCTATTTTCCCTGAGCCCTGAGTGGCTGTTTAACATTCAAGCCATGTAGAACCAGTGAGAGCTCCCAACAGAAAAGGGAATTAACTGTTTGGTGTGTTTTAATAAATGAGTGAGCAAAGATCATGTGAATCGATTATCAATTTGGCTAACTTTCCGGCAGGGTTCGTGTGGAAGAATTAAATGCAAACAGACTGCATGTTTACCCAAGAAGACTGCACTTTGAAGTGAACATTAGGATTCTCAAATGCAGTTTTTGTAATGCACTGGTACCTTTTCTTCTCCTTTTCTTACTTTTATCAAGATTATGTGTTGGAAATGAAGGTGAAAATCATAGAATAGAATAGAATAGAATAGAATAGAATAGAATAGAATAGAATAGAATAGAATAGAATAGAATAGAATCAGACATAGCACACAGAGGACCTATTCCCTTAATAAGTACATTTGAGACCATTACAGGATCTTTCTGTTGGTCCAAAAGCCACTACCAGAGCCTCAGTTTCCAAGGACACTTGAGTGAAAAAGATATGGCACCGAAAAGCTAAATGTGTCTTGTTTTACCTCTAGGATGTTCACTGTTTGAGAATAACTAGAAATGGGGATGTAGAATAAGCTTGGATTCTGGTTCTTTCCCCTTTCTTCGTCTTCCACCTTCCTTATCCTCATTTTTTTGCTTTCTGGCAGGGAAGCAAAACTATGTATAGGTTCATGACTGATAAGCATTGTTTCTTCAAGAAGGCAGTGTTGGGAGAGAGCCCCCTGTATCTGTGACAAAGAAAGGACACAAACCCCTGGCCATCTGCATTTCCAGAACCAACATCTTCCTCTGTTCCCCTTTCTACCTTGGGGCATCTCCATGATGGCACTCAAAACAGACATGTAGTCTTATGTCTATTACTGCTATTCTTTGAGCAAAGGATTGGGCACATAATAGCAACTCAATTATTGCTGTTGAATGACTGAATAAATAGCCTCTTACGAGCTTGGTTCTGGAAATGTAGCTGGACAGGGGTTTCTGCCCTTCCTTTATCACAGGATCATACGTATCTCTCCCAACCCCGCCTTCTTAGAGAAACAATGCCCTTCAGCCCTGAACCTATGGACAATTATGCATCCCTGTAAGAAAACAAAGAATGAGGATAAGGAAAATAGAAGAGGAAGAAAGAGGGAAGAACCAGAATTCAAGCTGATAATGAAAGTGATAAACATTCATTTATTTAAAAACAATTTAACTATTGCACCTTTTCTGGTACTCATAAATTTCTGGGCTTTGTTGTCAAGCACAGGCTTTCAATGGACTGTCCAGCGGAATTTTAAAAATCCAAAGAACTAGTGGTTTATTTCGTTATGATTGGGTCAAATAAACTGAAAGGCCAGAAGTTTACTGGGCCCAAAGAGGACAAGCTGATCCTAATAAAATGTAAGAATTGAAGTGTTGGGGATATGCCACATTCTTTATATCTTTTTTTTTTTTTTTTTTT
>NW_012103166.1:1927174-1937840 GCF_000951045.1 Mandrillus leucophaeus
ATAGCTGGGACTACAGGCACCCGCCACTATGTCCGGCTAATTTTTTTTTTGTATTTTTAGTAGAGATGGGGTTTTACGTGTTAGTCAGGATGGTCTTGATCTCCAGACCTTGTGATCCGCCCGTCTCATCCTCCCAAAGTGCTGGGATTACAGGCGTGACCCACTGTGCCCGGCCCACATTCTTTATATCTTGAAGAAGTAAGTACAGATAACCCAAACTCACAAAGTAATAGTAAACACTGGAGATGCTGGATAGGGCTGGCTTTGGACAGTGCGAAGAGTTGAGGTTTGTCAATCTCTGTCCTCTTGTCAGCATCCTCTTTGCTTCAGATGACCCTTCCTCCAGGTCTCCAAGGTCATCACACTAATACATAGGTGGCCCAAGGCTTCTGTTTCCCAGATCTTTCCCATCCTACCTGTCAACACCTGTATCTGTCTTTCTAGGGCCTGCTGAGTTGACCAATTTGCTTGTGTTTGATGAATGAAAATGCAGTAAGAATTGAAGTTCTGGTATTTCACTTCCTAGGTTTATTTGCATCTTAACTAGGTATGCATGGACTCTTAGTTTGTCTCAAAAAAAGTATATCACTGATACTTGAATTTCCAACGAGACAGGTAAGTGAGGTAGACATTTTTCTCAGGTTTGCATTCCAAATGTCAGCCTTCAAATCATGTGACTCTCCCTTCTATGGACATAGACATTTCTTCCTCTTCTCCCTCTTCTCCTGCTGCTTCTTTTCCTTCCACCTCCTCTTCAGCTTTCTCCTTGTATTCCTTTTTCTTCAAATTCTTCTTTTTAAAGATCTAAACTATAAGTAGACCCCAGAGTCAGAAGTTGTATTCACTATAGCATTGTGGTTAAAGGAAAGTTTTCACAGTGTTTGTGGCCTTCAAACTATGCTGGAAAATGGATCATGAGTGAGTTGGCAGAGGGAAACTGAGTCTAAGTACTTTGAGATTTAGATTTAGATCTTCTAAATGCCTACCACCTTTGCACCTTAGTAAACTGAGAATGTCCCTGGAGTTCTGTGCTTCCTAATACGGAAGGTAATTATGTGGGGATTATGGGTTACTGTGTCTCTTCTCTGTGGAAGACAGAACCAGAATAGGACTAAATGCAGCAATAGACACAAAGTTAGCACAAGAGAAGAACCTCATCATCAGTGAGATCTGAATGATTGTGAGTTGTAATAATGGCATAACCATTTTGGTAGCTATTTACAAACAGTAACCTTCATTTTTTATCATTAGTTACAGTTGTGACAAGAAGGCAGGAGCCTTGGTTGGGCTTGGGAAACTTTAGAGGCTTAAGGCATTCAAAGATGTTATTATTCTACTAAACAATAAATGGCATACTCCAGATCTGTACTGTTCAGTATGCTAGCCATGAGCCACAGTGGTTGCTGAACAGCTATCTGAAGTGTGGCTAGCTTAAATTGAAATATACTGTAAGTGTAAAATATATACCGGGTTTTGAAGCCTTTGTACAAAAAAAGAAAATTTCAAGCACATTAGTATTTTATATGGATTGTATTAGTAACATGTATAATATTTTTGATATATTGGGTTAAATAAAGTATATTATTAAAATTATATTGTTTATTCTTGATTTTTAAAAGTGTGGTTACTAGAAAACTTAGAATGGCATCTATGGCTTGCATTTGTGACTGGCGTTATATTTCTATCAGACAGCAGTGGTGTGGATCATACGAATTTTCAGTATACACGTTTCTTTTAAACATTGAAAATATATTAAGTCACATATTATAGTCATTCATTTTATTAGATGAGTTTCACCAGTGGCCCCTAGGTTTGCTTTACCAGCACAAGGGCTGTGCTGACAACACCTCTTGGATGTCACTTCTTGGAAACAACACCTCTTGGGTGTGCATTTTTGGGTGTATGCTCATGAGGATCTGATGGGGCTCTCTCATCTAGGGAGCAGCAAGTAAATGTTAAAAGACAAGTTTTTGCCTGTGGATAAAATATCTTCTTCTTTTTGAAGAGAAAATCTTATTCTGTATACTATGAAAACAATTATATCCTTAAGAAAAATGACAGGGGATCTTTAGATTACCACTTAAAAATGAGAGAGTCTTGTCTCGAGACAATTCAGATCCTCATTTCTATTCAGGATTTCTTTTCTGCTATAGATGATTTTATTTGGTTTGGATCTATGTCCCCACCCAAATCTCATGTTGAAATGTAATCCCTAATGCTGAAAGTGGGGAGGTCATTGAATCATGGGGGTGATTTCTAATGGTTTAGCACCATTCCCCAGTGCTGTTCTCATAATAGAGTTCTCACAAGATCTTGTTTAAAAGTGTGTAGCCCCTCCCAACTTCTCTCTTCCTCTTGCTCCTGGCAATGTGAAATGCCAGCTCTCCCTTCGCCTTCTGCCATGAGTGTAAGTTTCCTGAGACTTCCCTAGAAGCCCAAGAGATGCTCCATGCTTCCTCTACAGCCCACAGAACTGTGAGCCAATTAAACTTCTTTTCTTTATAAATTACCCATCTCAGGTATTTCTTCGTAGCAGTGCAAGAACAGACTAATACATCATTCCAATTATTTTACTAGCCTAGATAGCCATTAGGCTACAAAAACCATGGTATAATCTTTGTATATTCCTTAAGATTGGATATGGCTGTAAATAACAATACAATTCAACAATAGGGGCTTTAAAAAAGATAGAAGTCTACTTCTTTTCTATATAAAGCAGCACCGTACAGAGTCCTGAGGTAGTAGAGTGGCTTTGTTCCACTGTGTCTCAGGGACCTGGGCTCCTTCAGGCTCCATACTCTGTCACTCCACGTTGTGGCTCTCTCTCTCTCTTCTAATCCAAGATGATATCTTCTACATTGCACTAGGTGGGGAAAAGGAAGGAACAAAAAAAGAGGGGCAAAGTTTGTGTGATAGATGTTTCTTAGAGAGTTACAAAAACTGCCACAAGACAATTGCACATAAATCTTATTGGCCAGACTTTAGAGTGAGTAGCCATGGGCCTCGCTAAAAATTCTGTGGCTATACAAGAAAGATGGAATAGATATTGTGGGACAATAGTCTTTGCCCATGGCGTTTTTACACATTGTGGGCATTACTTTATGAATTCTATTTTATATTATTTATAGCTCTGCAACATAGTTACTTCATATAGCTTTGTGTAGAAAAGCTGGAATGCCTGCTTTATGTTTCTACTCTGGTTTATGCTCTTCACAGGAAAGTATTTGGTCCCGATCCTTAAGGAAAGACAAGTTATTTCTGGAGAATAGCTGTCATATGGTATAATGATAACAATGCTTTAAATTTGGGAAGGGATGAAGCCATTAACCTGTTAACCTGAGTTTTTGCATTCTGGACACCAGAATCTTGACTCTAATAGTCAGATAGGGTCTGCCTGATCCCTATTAATATTTAGAGGGGGCCCATTACCTTGGGAATTAATGAATATGACAAAAGGATTTTCTAAGTATGCCTGAACTCACCCTTTAGAATAAGGAATAAATGTAGCTGGTAAAATTACTGGTTTAAGCCTAGGTCAGGCAAGCTTAGGCACATCTTTTTGAATGATGAGACTGGCATGCCATATGTCTTCTGTAGGCACGGAGGTCTGAGGATCTGAGAAAGGGGCACTGAATATGTATGTATCCACCCCTGCTCTCAGCACTCGCTACATGTTCGCTGACCAGGGGGTCTTTGTGCTCCTGCCAGGAAGGAGTTCTGTATTAGAAGCCACCAAGGTTTCAGAGGAACCTTGTATTTTTCTTATATTTGATTTCCTGGAGCAATTGTTTTTCTATATATATCTGATGCTGTATCCAATTTCCCATAATTTCATAAACATCTCCAAAATTTGAACTTTCTTTTCAGTGGGAGTAACTCTGGAGTTTCTTTCTACAGCTTCTTCTAAAGGACTCTAAACTTTTTTACCGAATCCTTTGTTAAAGGACCAGCTTTTACTTTCCCACTTGGCAAGATGATTTTCTTTTATAAGTTATTGCATTAAAGCTTTGAAGAAAAAAACATTTGTTTAATGTTATATAAGGCATATTTATAGCTTCTTTAAAAGGTCCCCAATTTAACAAATTTGTATGACTTCACAAACTTTACACATATTTTCTCAGATGTTTATCATAATACATGTTAAGAAAGTGAGTGGATTTTGAGTCAAACTAATTTTGGTTTGAAGCTACGTATTTTTTTTTTAGCTTTGCCACAATTACTAGCTGTGTGGTCTTGATCAAGTCACTTAATTGTTCTGAGTCTAAGCTGCAAAATTACTTTCCTAACCTTTATCATGGAGGGTTATTGTGAAGATGGGAATAATCTATGTAAAGTCCTTAATGTAAAGTCCTATATTAAAAGAACCTCAATAATCTCTATTGTTATTATTTTAGGAATCAGATCCTGGTCTACATAACATTGCAGATTTTTCCTGTTTACACACTATCAGGTTCCAAAGGGATATTATTTATTGTGAGTTAAAAGCCTTTCCTTTCTTTCCTGCTCTTTTCTCTTCTTTATTTCTTTCTCCTTAATTTCTTTTCTCCCTTCCCTTTCTTCCTTTTATCCCCCAGATATCCCATTTCCTGTTATCTCATTCCCAGGGTAAAATATTTCTATTAATCTTGCCTCAGTAGTTCAGTATTTTCCTTATCATCATATCCCTTTGGTGATTACAGGGTAGGACTCCATAACCAGATTTCAAATATTAAGAATGTTGAATAATCATTTCATTTCCAGTCAGCTGTAATGGTCAGTTTACATTTTATAACTTCATAGTGTAGGGGTTAACCCGAGTGAAGCCAGGCTAGGGTTTTCTCCTGCTGTTGACAAGATCAGATCCTGAGCCTCTTGCACTCTCCTGCTTCTTGTTTCTTTGCCTTGGGGGTGGGGAAAGCAACTGGAAAGTCAAGGCAATGGATGGAGCAGGGTAGGTGTAAAGAGCCAGAGCTCAGGCTCTGCTGAGTCCTGTTGCTAGGCAACCGCATGCAGGAAGCCGACACATGCATATGCCTGCTAGCATCCTGTTGTCTTAGCAACAGAATATTTGGGTGAAGGGTTCGGGGAGGAGGGGGACTGGGTTCAAAATATTCAAAGTTCCCAGCATCTTAGGATATCCCTTCACCTGAACCCGCGCCCCATCTTCATTGTCTTAATTTTTCCCACATTCACTGAAGCAGAAGTTTCCATCTTTTTAAAAATTTAGTTCATCACCCAAAATTTGTATGAGGTCTTTCCTCAGAGCTCTACATTACCCAAGTCACATTGCGGTTCATTAGAGCCCATCCACCTCCAAGTCCTCTGGTGCTCTGCGTGGCAGGCTTATTCTATGGAATTTTAAAATGATCCCCTGCTCTAAGCACAGCCCTGTGGGACAGAAATTAAACGTTCACTTGTATGGAAATTTAAATTCTCGGGTTTTGGTATGTGAAATGATTCTAAGTCATTATCATCAGCTTCAAGGCTGTCACTTCTGAGCTTTTCAGTCAGTTACAAAGACGAAGGAAAATGAAAGAGAGCAGGATGGCCTCCCTTCTCTCAATGGTCTGTGTGTGATGTTCAGGAATTAAGGCATTCTGTTCTGTCTGTTTGCCTATCAGTCTTTCCCACTTGACCATTCTCCTCTAAGTGTTGGGGCTATGGCTTTTTCATCTCTGGATTCTTATTTTCTGCCACAGTTTCTGGCACATAGTAGGCGAATTCGTTTAATAGATTACCTGGGAACCCATACAATGTAAAAGTACTTCAAAACGATGCAGTGTGGTGCATAGATATTAGTCACTATTTCTGCATGCCTGGCTCTAATATTGTGCTCTTTGATCACTCGATTAGACTGTCTTATTCCTGAGACCACCTCCCGCCTTTGGACTCCAAGGTTAATTACTAAGTACCTGTCTTATTTTCCAAAATCTTATGCCCTGTTTTGAATACCTGTAGTGCCCAATTTCTTATGGTTGAAACCTTAGGTATTTTTTTCCTTTCTGTATTCCCCAGAGACCTTATAAACCAGCTCTACAGCTGAGGTGCTGTCTCTAGCCTTCAGATTTTCCCAATACTGCTTATTAGCTATTCTGCATTTTGCTTTATTCTAAAACCTCTGCCATTTTATTCCACCATCCCACTGGTATATCTGTAATCACAGAATCTCTCTCAGGTGATTTTCTTGTCTTGGCTCCCACCTGTTGTCTATTACTGCATCTTCCATGAATGCTTACTACCCACCTGGGGAAGCACTTAATTTTAGATCTTTCTTCACTGAAGCTAATTCTTCTATTTTGGGATGTGTCTGGTGTGATCAGAGTACTTTCTAGTCACCTTCTCTAATATGATCACAGTAAACTTGGCTGTGAAACCTGCCTATTACCCCGTGTTATTTATATTGCCCTTCACAGGGGATTGCACACTCACTATGGGGCGGGGGGGGGACTACCAAACTGTCCTACAAAATGATCTAATTAAGAACTAAATTATTTACTGACTTTTGCTATCATTTAATTTTTAATAGGAAACATATATGCACTGAAGTAGGAAAAAAACAAAATTTTTAAAACCCTATTCAATGTCCAGTGCAGGGCTAAGCACACAGTATCCAACTAGAAAATGTTTAAAATTAAGTTGAATTAGATTTTAATATTTACCAGGGAGTTACAACTTTCTTTTGCTAAGCCTTTGAATTTCTTCCAATGAAGAAGTTACCATAATGTGACCCAGTGTCTCAATGAAATTAGTAGGCTCTGAAATAGCAGAGGAGAGACCAGTTCTCTTTAAGTGGTGTGTTGACTTTACACCAGCTTTACATTTGATTCTATATGCCCTGAATTAGAGGGCATCTTCCCATCTTTGCAATGGAGCCTTACTGACATTCTAGTCCACTGCTGCAGATTGCTGCATGTAAGGATAAGACAATGTATTTAGAATTTGTAAATCTGGCAGGTCAGAAACCCAATGGCCCATTTAAGGAAAATTTTAATCCAGAAAACTGAAATTTGTGTAAAACCATAATCAGATAAGCCAAATAACAGAGATCTTCTGATTCAACCTTTAAAAGATATCCCTATCTTATCTATCTATCCATCTATCTACCTATCTATCTATCTATCTATCAGCTATCTAGTGGTAAGGAATTTATTTCTTCACTGGAGTCAATAAAAAAAAGGATACGCTATGTGCCAGCATGCCATTGACCCACTGATAACTGAAGCCTCTAAGACAGGGAGACAAAGTCTGCCACAGCCTCGGCCAGGAAATCCTATCACTCACTTCTGCACTTCCTTCTCTCTTCTCCTTATTCCACTGGGATAGATTCTCACTGCAGGTTCTCGTAATCCTCCTTCTAGTGATTCAGCAGCTACGGCCCCTTCCACCAACCTTGTTTGTAGCACACATTAACTCAGAGATAAGTGCAAAGTTTGCATCTTATACTTAATCACATCCCCCAAAGGTGGCAAGAGGTGGGGCAATGCAGAGTCACAGCAGGAGAGACATCAGTGCTGCCTACGTAAGCATTGTAGTATCATTGGTCTGGGGACAATCAGAGGGAGGGAGTTTTTTCTCCCTTAACATTCTGCCAACCTTAATTCTCTGTCTGGAGGACTTTATTTTGCAGAAATTCACTTGAAAGAAGGAGGTGAAACAGCTCTGATATTGCTGGGCATGAACCTCACTCTATTGAAATATAACAAAGGCTCTTCTCATCTGGACGCTCAGGTACATACAAAGGTGGTGATTCCAAAGAATTAGAACAAACAAGCTGGAGCTGGAATCCGTCCTGTTATAAAAAATCCGTTCTGCCCAATCACGAGAACGTACGGGTCAAGGTTACAGCCAATGCCTGCAAATCACCACTATGTGTTTCATTGAAGAGAGTGCCCTGCTCAACCTCAAATTCTTATCTTTCAAATGATGAAGAAAATGTCACCTGATGGACATCATCAAAATTTTCCTTCTGTAATTGAAATGGGATTAAAAGTGATTTCCTTGGTTTACAGCCATAGCTGTAAAATAAACCAAGCTGTCTCTTTGTTTCTTCTTCAGAGAAGCGAAACTCTTGAGTTACAAGAAATAATCAGACACTAATGCCAAGACACCCCTAAGAGTCCTCCAGAATGATGGAGAGCCATCTCCCTAAATTGGGAGCATATTGTAGCTTTGCAGCATAGCAATAGGAGGTATCTTTCTGGGGCATGGCTTGATGTTGCAGAAGTGGCAGTGGAGTCTCCAAAATCCCTTGCCTTCCTCATCTCTTCCAGCTCCACAGGGCTCTGGAGAGGCAGACAAGGTTCTGCAATGCTCACCTCCAAAACAGTGCTCTAGGAAGCACTTGGCGGGATAGTGCAGTCATAAACACTCTGGGATTTGAAGATCCTGACAGATGCCTGTGTCACCAAAACTCAAATTTTATATTTGGCTTCATGTGATACTCTTTTTTATGCTGCATATATGATATGGAACAACCGCTGCTATGGAATCACCCAGAATAAAAGTGACCCTCTTGGAAATGCCTCCATGTATGTGTGAGTGAGTGAGCGACAAGCTGTGACTTGTACTCTCTACTTCATGCAGCACCTGGGAAATGTGTCCACCTTGCTCCTTCCTTGTCACAGTCTGACTATGGCTACATTACGTGTCGGTGATCACTGTCCATCGGGCAGAAACTCTCTTCTGATTCTTATATTTAAAAAATCACTAGTTCATTCATCACTCATCAATCATTTTCTTCAGTGACTCATCATCTGAAAGTTTCATTCCTCAGTCCCCCTTTCTGAGGCTGGTAAATAGCATGTCATTCCAGCAAAAGGCGGAGGGGGCGGCAGCCCATCTGGACCCTCAAGTTTGATTTCATATTTATGAAACAGCTTAAATGTCAGTTTGAGTGAAAAACGACACCTTCTCCAGCTTCTCACATTAGTGCCTCTGGCTGCTGCTGAAGGTTTTTTTTTTTTTTTTTTTTTTTTTTTTAAAGGCAGCTTGTGGCTTCCCTACTTGGCTCTTCTAAGGCAGGAATGGAAAGAGGAGGCATGAATGGATGGATGGATAGATGGACGGATGGATGGTTGGATGGATGGATGCAAAGATAGATGGATAAGACCACAATTAAATATTCTCACCAGAGAGGAGAAAGACAGAAATTGGAGAAAATGAAACAAAAATCAAATAGAAGAAATATTTTGGTTTTATAGGGAGTTTTGATCAATTGGGAGGATCTTGAAACATTCTTGTGTTACTTGCCCTCTATGTTTTAGGTTGAAAAAGTAAACATAAACATTTGGAAAATAAAGATTTCAAGAGATAAGTCATCTATGATTTCACCACTCTAACAATTGGTGTGACCATTTAGATATGTGGCTCCCATTCATTTTTTAATGCACATGTGGTTTCTAAACTTCAAAATAAAATGTGTATATGTGGAACCTGGGACTCTGTAACAGCTCAGGATTTTAGGAAAATTTTATTTTGGACCCAAGGAAGAAGGCTGCCTTCCCTGGGAAAAATGCAAGTAAGGTAACCTGTGAATGCCTTCAAGGCAGTTTCTATATGCCCCCCTGGGAGTTTAAGACAGCCCCCTTAATGAGGAGTTTTTCTGTTGCTGGAAGGCTGGGGAATTTTTGCAGCATAGAAAATGACCTTGTGATGATGCATGTGGATTTGCTTGTTCAGGTGCACACCTCTCACAGGGGGCTTTTGTGTCCCCCAAACACACTGACAGAAAGGGAGTAAGAGGGCTCACCTCACTGCCATAGCCTCAGGAGTTCTATCAGGATGAGCCAACTGCCTTTCTTCAGCCATCCACCTGGGGGAAGCCTCAACAGGGAAGAGAAGTACTCCTGTCTTTTCCTAGACACACACAACTTGAGAAATAGAAAAAGGGTTAGCTGCCTTCACGGGAGATTTTAAGAACTTCCTAATGGAAGGGACAATAGAGCAACAAAGGCAAGGAGCGAGTGGAGCACAGAGAAGGCAGTGGGTCTGGCGGCAGTGATATGAGTGACTAGAAGAATACAGGGACCCCTCTGGTAGTAGAGAGAACACAGCCTTGGTCAAAGTGAGTGCAGCCTTACTCAGCCCTCTCCCCTCTCTAGTGGTGGCTTCTGGAAGAGCCAGACAAGAGGTACTCGCTCTGAGAGGCAGTGGGAGGCCCCTCCCTGCAGGGCTGCCCTCCTGGGACTCGGAGGTCGGTGCTGTCTTGCCAGCTCCATTGTACCAGACATAACCATGGAGGGTAGGAATAGTGCCAGGGGTGCAGGCAGATCCAGTGGTAGGCACTGGGTCACAGATTGTTGATGGAACAGTACTAAATTTTGGTCTTCAGAGGTTTTTTGTTTAGAGGCATTTAGATGGGAAGGAAGGAGATACTTCACCATGTTTAGACATAGAACTGGCTTTGTCTTTACTAGAAGGAAGTCACCATTGTCCTGCAGGGACAAGGTGAGTGGGAAGGAAGGAAACTTCACCTCAGGTTGTGGGCTGCTAGTAAGATCCTTCAACACCCGAACTTTTAGAATTGTTCATATGTACCTTTAGATTGGGGTTCCAAACTAAATAAAGTAATTGACTAGAGGGAAAAATGCTTTCCTTTATAATCTCTGTTTATCTTTCCAGGTTTTGTTTTACCCTTTTACTTGGATTTGAAGTTAGGTACTGGGTTTTTTTTTTTTTTTTTTTTTTT
>NW_012103166.1:1937890-1942221 GCF_000951045.1 Mandrillus leucophaeus
ATAATCTCTGTTTATCTTTCCAGGTTTTGTTTTAACCGCCTATCTGCCTTTTGTCTGCATAGGTTTTTTTTTTTTTTTTTTTTTTTTTCATTAAAATTATGTTTAAATATTTACCCAATTGCTACCTAGTCTCAGTCATTAATTTTAATGGCCATTATTTTGAAAAAAAATTACTTTATGGCTATGACTAGTTTTACTTGATTACTTCCCAATTGTGGGTCACTTGGGTTGCTTCTAATTTTTGCTATGGTAAATATTTCATAGTTGATCCTACTCTCCCACCACCACATTTTGAAGTTTTTCTTTGGGCTGTGTTTCCAGATATTTGAGTCAAAGAGTATGAATGAACGTTCTTGGCATCTTGGTATATATAAGATGAGGGGCCACACACACAATGAACCCAGGAAGAAATTTGGCTCCTGGAAGTTTCGTGGTGGAAAGAGAAAAAGAGCATTACTAGAGGCAGAATGTTTGCTTGGGAAAGGTTCGCACAGAAGGAGAGAGAGAGAAGAGAAAGTGCATCTGGTTTATAAAACCCAAGGACAAGCAGAAAGTAGAGTGTAGCAGTTTTGATAAATGAGACAAAGCCATGCACTTCTGCTGTTCTGCACTGGGACATAGAAGGATACAGTCCCCAGGAGCAGGCAGCACTGAGGCAGGAGTGCTGAAGGAAAAATAAATATAAAACTAAAGGCCAGGCGCGGTGACTCAGGCCTGTAATCCCAGCACTTTGGGAGGCCGAGGCGGGCGGATCACGAGGTCAGGAGATCGAGACCATCCTGGCTAACACGGTGTAACCCCGTCTCTACTAAAAATACAAAAAATTAGCCGAGCGTGCTGGCGGGCGCCTGTAGTCCCAGCTGCTCTGGAGGCTGAGGCAGGAGAATGGCGTGAACCTCGGAGGCGGAGCTTGCAGTGAGCCGAGATCTCCTCACGGCACTCCAGCCTGGGCGACAGAGCGAGACTCCGTTAAAAAAAAAAAAAAAAAAACAGCAACCAAACTAGAAGAAATCAGTAAATTCAGGGTCAGCTTTCAGGAGTAATTCAGAGACTCCTGTATTTTGTTTGATTTGCTAGGGCATGAATGGAAAACTTATTGATGTATCATTTTTTCTGGTTATAAAAATACAATCTGTTCTGCAGAAAACTTAGAAAGTATTGAAAAATGTAAGCAAGAAAATAGAAATATCATAATTGTTGTGCCAGAAATAACTGCTGTTAAGAATTTTACTTATTTTTTTTCTGATCTATGTGCACACACACACGCATACAACACAAACACACAAATGGAATTATACTGTATGTAGAGTGTTGTGGATTATCATAACATAGATATAGTGGAATGTATTTAAACTTCTTATATTGGTGGGATTTATGTTATTTTTATAAATCATATTATACCTAGCAATAAGAATATGTTTTACATTTTTAAAAAATTTTAAAAAATAATTTGTTCAGACCACATCCCTTGATTTTAAATGATTGGGTCAAAGGATAAAGACAACTTAAAAGCTCTGTCACATTTAGGCTGATAGTAGTATGAGTACAGGCGTGGGTATTATCTCACTCTTGCCAACAAAAGGTTTTGTTTTGTTTTTAAATCTTTGACAGGGGCTTCCTTTGAAGGCAGGTGATACCAATTTCCTCCTTACCATCTCCTTCTCTCCCCTGGCCTTGATGCTGAAATTAATTTTTTTTTCGGGTGACAAAAAAGAACCTTCAAGGATATCCAGGGCTAGAAAAAAGCTAGCTATAGCACGAATATGTGCTAGAATAGGACTGAAGAAAAGTGGATTATGAAGCTCAGAGGAGGCTGGTTTTGTCAGTACCTTGAATAATTCAAGAACATCAAGTGACAAAGAAAGAAGCTATCAAGACTTCTTGATCTTGTTATATTATTAGAAAGAGAGAGAGAGAGAGAGAGTCAACTTTGGTCTAGAAAAGGAGTGTACCTCAAATTCATTTTGGAAATGGATGGAATATAAAACAAAAAATGTCAATAAGTAATTATCGTTGTATTTTATGCAAACTCAAAATCCTCTGGCTAACTAGCATTTTTATTAGGAGGTCCAGAAGTTGGACAATTCAACCATCATAATCTACCATGGCAATTACATTTAAGTTTATATATTAGGTTTGTAACACTAGTCAGAGTTATGCCTTCTGTTTTCATTTTATAATTTTTGTTTATAAGTCTAATATCAAGAGAGTGCTTTTTTCTGAAATTGGCTAACTTTTTCATATATAGATGATAGGTTATTTTATTTATATAGTTTTGTTTGAGAAATAGTTCTCTAGACTTTGATGTAGAACACACACACACACACACACACACACACACACACTCTTACACTTTCTCAAAGCAGCCAAGCATGACAGAGCTGGGGTTACTGATATGAGTCCCTTCTCACTTTTCTTAATTGTTCTCAATCAGCCTAGTTTCATCTCTAGACTTTGAATATAATTTTTATTTTATATTTATGCAATCTAATCTTACAATCACACTTCTCTTTGGACCACCACATGGTTTTGTGTCTTTAGGCTAAATCTGGCTTTTTTCAGCTGCCTTAGGACCAGGATAGTAAGCCATTCAGACGTGAGATGCTAAGTTGCTGATTACTGTTCTTCCTGTCCTGTTGTAAAGGCATGACAGATATTCAGAGCAGGGACAGCACAAAGTGAGGCTTCCCACCCTGTTAAAAAATATCCCCTCTTATATTCCACTAATGACAGATTGATTTAAGTTAGTGGTTCTTAATCTTGTTCAGTTGGCAAAACACCTGGAGGAAGTAGTGTTCTCAGAAGAACTCCATGAAATATTGATACACTTAATTCCATTTGCAAACTAAGAACACTTAACCAGCAGAAAATATGACTGTATC
The DNA here is from genome assembly GCF_000951045.1 of Mandrillus leucophaeus. Taxonomy (NCBI): domain Eukaryota; kingdom Metazoa; phylum Chordata; class Mammalia; order Primates; family Cercopithecidae; genus Mandrillus; species Mandrillus leucophaeus. The sequence continues at coordinate 1,940,773 of NW_012103166.1, forward strand.
ATAAACTGCAATGTGAAATCACTTCCATAATCACATAGGCCAAGGAACTAAGGATGATTCTAAGTTTTTCCGTTAATATTAACATAGTACTTAATAATTTGTCTTGTCATTTGCTAAGACTCACCAACAGCAAAACTGTAGCAGTAATAAGAAATTTAAGAAAACCGTTTTTCCATGGAACAAAGAAATCGAGAAAATTCTCTTCATTGAAATCTTATTTTTCATTATGAATTCGGATATAAGCAGCTACCATAATTTGCTTTCAGCAACAAAATACCTCAGACTAGCATTGCTTAAGAACTACTAACTTGTTCTATTAACCTCTTCTTTTAAAAATGGGAACATCCCTTTGGAGGTTAAGCTGGGCTCCAGTAACATGTTAGAGTGAATTACTTTAATCAGATAATCACCTAATGCCTGTTATCTATTTGCGTTTCTTTAATCTACAATTGTGGGTTTCAAACTTATACATTTTAGCTGCAGGTTCCTTAGCTTCAAATATATAACTGCTTTTCCAATCTTTCAGAAAACCCCAGGTTCATCTCAGAGACTTTCTCTACTTCACCTCCTACACCTTTATTTATTTAAATTAGTATTTCATGCCTTAAAACAAATTATTCCAACACTTGGTAGTTTATAATGACAACAATCATTTATTTTTCTCATAAACCTAAAATTTGAGCAGGGCTTGGAAGAGAAGACATATCTCTGCTCCATGTGGAGTCAGTTGTGGCAGCTCAACTGAGGGCTGGAGTATCCACTTTGGACCTGATTCACTCACATAGCTGGTAAGCCAGTGAAGGCTGTTGGCTGTGAGCAGTGCTGTGCTGGATCCAGCATATATTGATTCGCAAAGCCGACTGTTGTGCATTTCCAGTGGTATCATGTTTGTAGTTTGAAATTGGTCATAGTGAAGGTATTTATTTATCTATTTGTTGAGGCGGAGTCTTGCTCTGTCGCCCAGGCTGGAGTGCAGTGGTGGGATCTTGGCTCACTGCAACCTCCGCCTCCCAGGTTCCAGCCATTCTCCTGCCTCAGCCTCTGGAGTAGCTGGGACTACAGGCACCCGCCATCATGCCTGGCTGATTTTTGTATTTTTAGTAAAGACAGAGTTTCACCATATTGGCCAGGCTGGTCTTGAACTCCTGACCTCGTGATCTGCCTGCCTCAGCCTCCCAAAGTGCTGGGATTACAGGTGTGAGCCACCATGCCCAGCCAGAGGTATTTGTTTACACTATGGAAATTGACAAATGCTATCAATCAGAGTTTCCAGCCCCACTCTACCTCCTAACACCCATGATCTCACCAATAAGAGTTGGCCTTTCAACATTTAATAGCATATCACTAGTGGGATCTTGGCTAGGATTGAGGGCCGGGGCCTCAGAATTGCTCCTTGTCCCTCCCTCCCTTCCTCCCTTCCTCCCTCCCTCCCTCTCTCTCTCTCTCTCT
>NW_012103166.1:1942441-1965256 GCF_000951045.1 Mandrillus leucophaeus
CTCTCTTTCTCCCTTTCTCTCTTTCTTTCTTTCTTTCTTTCTTTCTTTCTTTCTTTCTTTCTTTCTTTCTTTCTTTCTTTCTTTCTTTCTCTCTCTCTCTCTCTCTCTCTCTCTCTCTCTCTCTCCCTTCCTTCCTTCCTTCCTTCCTTTCTTCCTTTCTTTTTTTCTTTTTCTTTTTTTGGTGGGGTATTACTATGTTGGCCAGGCTAGTCTTGAACTCCTGACCTCAAGTGATCCACCCACCTTGGCCTCCCAAATTTTGGGGATTACAGGCATGAGCCTCTGCATCCGGTCCTTCTGGGCCTTTCTATGTGGCCTGGGCCTCTCCAAAGCAAGATGACTGGGTTCCAAGGATGAGCATCCTTGACAGAGGGCTTTTTGGGCAGAAGCTGTATCATCTTGTATGGCCCAGTCTTAGAAGTCATAGAGCGTCCTATATGTTGCACTCTATTAGTTCAGATAGCCATAGACCTTTCCAGGTTCAAGGAAGAGGACATAAACTCTACCTCTTGATGGGAGAATGGTAAATTATGGATAGCCATGTGAAACCAAAAATTTTGTGTGGCCATTTTTGGAAAATACATACAATCTGCTACACCATTTTATCCAATCAGTCAGGCATGAGTTTTTTGGCTCAACATGCTTTAGAAATCTGTAAGGATAATTTGTGTAAGTGAAGAAAGGGCATGGGATAATAAAAACTGTCATGAGCTGTATGAGTAAAGTGGAGGAGGTGGCCAGGGACAAATACATTCACACATGGGGGAAAGACTGCTCAGTTTGGAGTAATTAATTTGTCTTAGTAATTACAGAGTACTAAAGCTAGCTAGGTATGTTATGGCAAAATTATAGGTGGCCTCTGTATTTGTTTCCTATTACTGTGTAATAAGTTACTACAAACTCACGAGTTTAAAACAACACAAATTTATTATCTCATGGTTTCTGTAGGTAAAGGTCCAGCATGTTTTAACTGGGTCCTCTGTTCAGTATCTCTCAAGGGTAAATCAAGGTCCTTATCTGGAGACAATGATCTGTTGCTAAGCTCCCTCCCACTTTTGGCTTTCTTTCTGGTTGTAGGACTAAGGTCCCCATTGTCTTGCTAGCTGCTGGTTGGGGCTGTTCTCAGCTCCTGAGGCTGCTCTGAAGTCCTTGCCATTTGTCTCTGTGCATCTCAGCAACAGGAAACCTCCCTCAAGTTGACACTGGCTGACCTCCTGTGCTGAGACCAGCTGAGGAGGCCTCCCTCTCTTTAAAGGCTCATGTGATTAGGTCAGGTCCACCGGGAAAATCTCTTTTTTAAAGTCAACAGTGCCATCTAACATAATCCAATCAAGGAGCAAAAATCCATCAAGTCCACAGTCCTGAGGATTATTCTGGGAGTGTGGATGAGAAACCTTGTGGACCATTTTAGAATTCTGCCTACCCCAACCTGGAATGATACACTGAAGATCCTGCCTTCCTGAGTGGTTAATGAAACTTATTTGGCAGTGTGCTGCCCTGGTGACTTTTAGTGTGTCATTTAAATTATCCAAGGCTCAGTTTCTTCATGTGCAAAAAAAAAAAAAAAAAGATAATAACAATATTACTAATGTTTCTATCCTACAGGGTTGTCATGGAGCTCCAGTGAGTCAGTGAATGTGATAGGGTTTTGGAAAATGTAGTGCTTTGCTGATTTTCGTGTTGAAGAATCTTGACTTGTCAGAATCCTATTCTTCCATTTGGTCTCAGTTCAAATTCTGTATACTCCAGTTTTTTTCATCTTTTTAGAAATCCCACCATTCCTTGATCTCATCTAACATTTTATCTGACTGTCGTTTCTTATGCCATTTTTGTGTATTTTTCAATTAGTGTAGACGTATTTTCTTTTTTGGCACATGAGTTCATTGACGGACTTTGCATTACTCACAGAACATGTGAAAAGCCTAGCATAATGCCTACATAATGACAGGGTCTCTTTAAATATTAGATTGAAGAATGAATGAAGATGAAATTGCTGGGATAGCAAGTAGCTACAACATGATCTTTGGCCTAACACATTGTTTTGGGAGCTCCGTGAAGGTAGCACACAAGCCTCTCTCTAGCCTTGGCATTATGTTTGTCTATTGTAGCCTAATAAATAGGCAATAAATGAGTGAACAACTACTGGCTCTCTTATGGCTATAATGGAAAAAGGCTCTTTCTGATCCAGTTCCACAGCCTTGTACTGCCATATCCTGTTCCCTGTCACCGATGTAAATAGGAATTGAAACTCTTATGTGAAAGATATAGTAGATATTAAAATCATAGCTCTAGTGGCTGACCACACCTCCATATTTTGACCTCAAAAGATCAAAAAGCCTGGATTCCAGTGGCAATGCCATCAAACCCACAACTGTCCCCATTCCTGAATACTGATATAGTCTTTATTCATAGGAGCTCAGTCTTTCAGCAGGCAGCAACCTCCGACAGCTTTACAGTAAGCTTCGCTTCTCATAGATTTGGGGCTAGCTTTTTGTCCCGGACAATCTGGATAAAAATGCCATAACATTGACAGTGTCAAAAAGGAAACTGAAAAATCACAGTCCTGCATTGTCTATAGTAAGTGTAAATCCAGTAAAGGTGGCGGTGAAGTGATAAAAATAGCAGGGTTATTATGTTCATCTTTAATGCATTTAATATAACAATAGATTATTTCATTGTCATTAAATGAAGGGGAAGTAGGAGGATCTAATTCTATCTCTAGATTCCTTAATAAGTACCTCATTGTCAGTGAAATAATTTGCATTGTTCAATCCCCAAATAAAAGAAAAGAATATACAGTGGCACATACATTCACAGGGAATGGAGAACTGTGAGTGGACCTCAGGCCCCAGTGCATAGTTAAACTGCATCCAGGAAGAAGGTTGGAGATAAACTGCTATTTGTTCTGAAATGGAGTGCTTCACTGTGGTGGAATCAGGGAGACAGTGTTTTGGTGAGATGGAATTGACAAACGCTTCACTTTATCCACCTCCTCACACCCCCGTGAACGTGTGATTTTGTGGCAGGATTTGGAGATGAGATTTTCTACTGTATAGGCTTCTTGTTAGGATGAATGAAGACCCTGTGTTAGCAAGACTGCATTAACTTCTATGGCCTGTAGGAGGAGCGTTTGCTCTAGATGAATCACCTGCAGGCTTAAGGCAGGACCGCTTTCACGGCTGACGTCTGCTCTGGGCAGAGCAGAGTGCTGTCCTGTAAAATCTGCACTCAGGGATGCTTAATCGAAGAGCCCCGACACAGATCTTCTCATGCCAGATCCGCAAATCCTCAGTATTTGCTAATCAGCCATTAATGTTCTATTGATAGGCAGAGACAAAACACTCACAGGAATGGTTACATTGCTGCTCAAGTTTGTAGCCTGAAATGTTTTTTCTTCCGTGCTTCATTTTCCCTTTTTCTTCCTTGAAGTCCTTAGAGATTATAACTTAAGGGGTTTAAGAAATCATCACGGATTACGGGTTTGTCAAAGGGTTGAAATAAATGAATTATTTGAGATCCACATAAATTTAATTTCTTGTTTTTGAGAGATAAAGATTGTACATATCATGATTAAAAACATTATATTAATCCTATGAAACAGAATTCTGCACTGTCCAATATGGTAACTGCCAGCCACATGTGACTATTTGACGTTAACTTTAAATGAATCAAATTAAATAAAATTAAAAATTCCCTTTCTTGGTTACACTAGGCATATTTCAAGGGCCCAAAGGCTACATGTAACTAGTGGCTAGCATGTTGGAAAATGCAGATGGAGAACATTTCCATCACTATAGAACGTTTTATTGGACAGCTCTGGGATAGATAAAAAGAAAGATAAATAGGGGCTGAAGAGAAAAGGAGGGAAATTTAATTGTGGAGAGATAAAGGTCCAGACAATGGTCTAGGTCAGCTGAGAGAGAAGAGTGAAAGAGACAGTGAGAATTTCTCAGTCAGATGGACACACACAGAGGGATAATAAAAGTCGTATAGACTGGCATGGCTACAGATTGCAGTACACAGACAGATTAAGAAGGAGGCTTTCAGAAAGATGTTCTAATATATGGAACCCTATGATTCTATAGAAAATGGTTTTTAAAACCATGCTTCATGTTTTTGTTTGTTTCAGAGAGAGGGCTCCAGCCCAGGCTGGAGTGCAGTGGTGTGATCATAACTCACTGCAGCCTCGAACTCCTGCGCTCAAGAAATCCTCCCATCTCTGCCTCCCGAGTAGCTGGGACTACAGGGACAAACCACCATGCCTGGCTAACTTTCAAATTTTTGGTAGAGATGGGGTTTCACTCTGTTGCTCAGGCTGGTCTCCAACTTCTGGCCTCAAGTAATCCTCTTACCTCAGCCTCTGAAAGCACTGGGATGAGCCACCATGCTCAGCTCTAGGCTGCATTTTTACAATTATAGCAAAGTATGTATGGGTAATATTACCTCTTGGTACTTTTCATGTTGTCAAGATGAAAATAAATTAGAGTTTCTCTTGGCTCATAGACTACAGATTATCTGTACCTAATCTATGCAATGCCAACTCAATTCATTGGAAGTTTTAAAGTCTTTAGATAGTTATTTTGTTCATACAGGATGAAACCATTAGTTTGACTTATGCCTGCTGAGTTAACAAATTATCTTTGTGCCATGTAAGTGCATTTGAAGAGTCAGAAGACTAGAAGTGACTAAGAGGGTAGGTTTGAATATGAACTGTATTAGGTTAATATGAATTAGGTTAATATGAACTGTATTAGGTTAATCTTATACTTAAAAATATTAGGAATTTGGATTTTATAGATCCACTTGATGATAATTCTAACATCGATTGCTCTGTCAAACTTTTTTCCTAGCTAACTAATAGTTGTTGTTGTTTTTGCAATACTATATGCCCATTACTTTTGATCTATTGTTTGGTGTCTATTGAGAAAAAGAAAATTGTTTTGGCTATTGTCGTTTATATCATGTTTCTTTGAACTCTAAAGACCGCAACGGGAATAATAACATTGAGGATTGGGGCTTCCATCTAGCCCTTAGCTTTTCCTTGTAATCTTTCTTATACTTACTGAAGTCATATGACAGGTAAGGCCAGCAGACCTGAACCTTTTAACTTTTACTTCCTTTTTAATTCCCAGTCCACAATTTTATAGCACTAGCAATGTGATTTTATCATTATTTTTCCTGGCATGATTAGGCACTGAATAATTGATTCATGATAACGTAACTCCCAACCCCAATTCTGATAATGCTAGTTAAAATGCAGGTTTATTAGTTTACAGCTGGGGGAAAACCTGGCCTGAGATCGTGAGCTTACTCAGAAAAATGCATGACAGTTCAGAAGTTTTCTTGGTGACTATAGAATCAGAGCTGATGTCCTCAAGGGACAACGCTGTCAAGCCTTGGTAGCTTGATGAATTGTCTCTCTCCTCCCGAGAGACGCTGCTGTCTGAAGAGCCAGAACATTTCCAGCCTGAGCACCCTCATGCCTGAGCAGAGCAGGAGAGAGACAAACCCCGGCTCCTCAGCTCTCCTCTCTGATGGCCATTGTCACTTGCCTTTGTTGTTGCATCAGCCTTCCCTTTTTCATTTAGCATCCTTTTGTAACAGTTTACAGTTGACAAGTTTACAGGTTACTTTTAATTAATCACAGTTTAGGTTGGCTACCTTCTAGTGACATTTAAGGAAACATTATAAACTCATTTGGCAGTACATCTCCAAATCAACTTGTAGAATACATTTTTTTCTGGGGAAGTTTTTGTTTTTGTTTTTGGGTTTTTTTTTTTTTTGACAGCTTTTTCATTCATTCACTTATTTTCTCATTTAGTATTTATTAATTCCTACTCTTGCTCGACATCAAGAGAAGCTCTTAGATTATAAAGATGAATACTCTTCCTGATTTTTCAGTGCTCACACTCCGGTTTAGAAATTGGCTCATAAACAATTCCACTGTTACAAGTTTTATAGCAGAGATAGTTACCAATTGTTTGGGGAACATGAGGGAGGAATTGGCTGAGTGTCTTGGGGAGTACATGCTTGTAAACTTCATGTGCTGTGAAATGTCTTCTTTGATCTTGCGTTTATTCCTCTATTTTGGGATTAACAACAATGAAAGTGATATTGTATCTTGAGCACTTACCACATGATTGACGCTATCTCTAGCAATAAATAAATGTTATCTAATTTAATCTTCAGAACAGTCCTCTGGAAGAATATATGATATCTATTTTATGGAGGAGAAAACCAGTATTCAGAGTCGATAGGTACTTGCCCACGGTCACCCAGCTAGAAATGTGTAGAGTGGAGCTTGTATCCTGATTCTGATGATGATGCCCATGTTCATCTCATCATATCACATGACACTCACCAGCCATTAGCCTTCTGATTGTGAACTCTACCAGCTGGAATTGTAGGATAAGGTGTACGTGATTGGCTGGCGGATCCCCATCCATTTGGTTTGAATAAGTAGATTACCTAAAGCTGAAACCCTCCATTTTTAGACACTATGTAGAGAGGCAGACACATTTGAATTGTGTTGTGAAAAATCAGATGATGAAAATTGAAATACATATGTTGAAATGATGGGGAATGGCAATTTTAAGAGATATAAGAAACACGACAGGTTTAATAAATGTTGAAAGCATTTGTGAGGTCCTCAGAAGGACAGTGTGTTTGTTGGGTGAGTAGAGGCAGGACTGGAGACAAAATTGCCTGCCACAAATGTGTCTGTCCTGGCTGAGACCATTATGGCCCCAGTTCTCTCATCTCAATTAGGATTACTCTGTCTGCTTTCTTAATTCATAACCAACTAGTTTGTCTGCTTTCTCAAATTCATAACCAAGTAGTTAGATTTGATCACTGAAGCTAACACAGTGGGTTTGGGCTTCCTGCAAAGCAATTGAGATGCCTAATGTGAGGAACTTTTAGTTGCATTTAAAGGACATATCTTAGAAGAGTATTGTAGGCCTTTGTAGGACTTACCAGAGAATCTCTTATTTCCTCTGAGCCTGGATTTCCTCATCAGTAAATATTTGCTGTTTTGTATCCCTTCCATGGTAATTCCTGCTTGCTGCCTCCAGAAGCTAATGCCTTATTCCCTTCTCTTTATCCTTTTGGATCTGGCTCTGTTGCCCAGACTGGAGTACAGTAGCACAATCACAGTTCATGGCAGCTGCAACCTCCTGGGCTCAAGCCATCCTCCCACCTCAGCCTCCTGGGTAGCTGGGACTGCAGGTACATACTACCACGCCCAGGTAATTTATTATTTTTTGTAGAGACAGGGTTTCATCATGTTGCCCAGGCTGGTCTTGAACTCCTGGGCTCAAGTGATTTGCCCACATTGGCCTCCCAAAGTGATGAGATTGCAGGTATGAGCCACTGCACTTAACCTTTAAAAAATATGTTATTCTTATTGTTATTATTATTATTGTTTTTGATACAGGGTCTCTCTCTGTTGCTCAGGCTGGAGTGCAATGGCACAATCAGAGCTCACTGCAGCCTTGAACTCCTGGGCTCAAGCTATCCTGTCACCTCAGCAGCCCAAGTGGCTAGGACTACAAGCACCACCATACCTGAGTAGTTTTTATTTTTATTTTTTTATATAGACAGGATCTCACTCTGTTGCCCAGGCTGGTCTCAAACTCCTGGCCTCAAGTGATTCTTCCACTTTGTCCTTCCAAATTGTTGGGATGACAGGTGTGAGCCACAATTCCTGGCCTCCTTTGTCTTTCTTTAATGTCCTCTTCTATCCTCTCTACTCCCTGACTGCCTCTTGGCCATCTTCTGCCACAAATGGGAAGTAAAGCACATTGGTAAGGGCTTCTCTGGTGCTGCCTCCAAGGAAAGATTCCACTCTCTGCAGGGCAAGATTGGAAAAGTAATAGAAGGCACCCAGCATTTATTTCCCTTCTACCTTCCACTGCAGGCTTTGGGGGACTAGGGGAAATGGAAGGGACCTCACTCACAGGAATACTTGCCAGGAAGGCATGGAGCACGGGGTTCCTATTCTTTGACAGGTACACATACACACCCCTGCCACCCTCAACATACACACACAGGGACTGGAGGCACTATATCTGTATTTCAGAGTTCGCTAGGAAGATCAGTGCCCTATGTTCAACACAGAGGGGAGAGACACAACACAGCAGTCTGACGGTCCCACCATGCCTTCTGTTCCTCACAAAAGAAAAACATGAGCATAGGGACTAACGAATTCCACTATATTACTCCCTCACTATGCTGCGTCTTAGTGAGAGTTTGGTGAAAACTTGGATGGGTTTGTGGGTGGAGCCTAGTGTGTAGATTCAAGAAAATGTGAGTTTTACTCCCCACGTTGCCTTTTACTAGCTATGAAACCTCAGCCATATGTATCATTTCTTCCCACCTTAACTTCCTCTTCTGTCAAATGAAAATGGTATTTTTTTTTTTTTTTTTTTGCCTAGACCTGGTGAAGCTAGCTTTAGATAACAGGTTGAAAACCACATTGCAAATTCTAATGCAAGAAACAAATATAACACAGTAAATTAAAGAATTTTCAGTCCTCTATCCACTCCTGTTTAGGAGGAACCACTCCTGTGGGAAGGATGCAAAGAAAGTTTGCTTCTCCTTTTCTGGGCACGAACTGCAAAGAAAGTAGAAAATATGTGTTTGAGAAATGTTTGCCTAACTTTGAGGCTCAGTGAAAGTTTGCTAATTCTAATAATTCCTTACATTTGGGAGGTGGCACAGTGGTTAAGAGCATGGGCCTCCAAATCAAACATCCTAAGTTCAAATCTTGGCTCTTATGTGGCCTTAGGCACATCTCATGATTACTCCATGCCTCAGCTTTTCCATCTGTAAAGTGTGAAGATTACAGTAATAATAGCCCCTCATAGAATTGTAAGGGTTAGGTGAATTAATATATGTAAATTAGTTAAAAGGCTGCCTGTTACGTATTAGCTTTCAAAATTATTACTATTATGTCACTTGCACCTTTCCCAAGAATGTTTATGTGTTGTATGTTGTATTGTCATCATCTCAGCAATCTTGAGCTGCAGCAGCCACATTTTACGGGTAAGAACACTGATTGTTGTAGCCATAGGCTTCAAGTTTACACAACTAATAAATGACAGCAGTGAAGCTAGTGTCCAGGGTGCTTTCCAATACTCTTTGACTGTAGTCCTCTTGGATCCTGAAGCTAGGAAAAAATTGAAGACTTAAATGACAGTCAACCTATTTAGCAAGTAATCATGACAAACTTATCGCCTAGCTAAGAATCGAGACGTTGGATTTGTAATCAAAATTTTTAAGTGGTCTTAAGAGCTCCATCAAGTCATTACATATTTGAAATTATCTTTTATACTAGGTTGCAGTTTTAGATATAATGGTAACAATCCTATTTTTTTTTTTAACAAAAAGCAATATTCTTACTGTTTAAAATTTGTACCCCACCTATTTCCAAGATGCAGAGTCCAATTGAAATATGAGTTTCCAAAGATATTTAGAGATTAAAAAAGAGAAAAGTTCCCATAAATCAATGCTAAGCAACCCTCTTTTTGCTGTGGAAGCTAATCCAAGACAAGTACACATATTTACAAGTAATTTTTATTTCATTCAGAATGAAAATAGGTTTATTAGCTCCCTCAGGGGAAAATGTATATTTCTATAACTTAGATTACCTATATTATTGAATGTGAAAATGCCAGTGAAATCAATGGCACTGGGTTTTAGCCATTAAAATATTAATTTAGGGGCATATCTAGGTTCATTCTGAAATGAGCTAAAGAGTGGGAACTTAAACTCGATGGTCTGCATATGGCTAAGGGATAGGGGAGGGGTCACTCATTAGACTTAAATAAAATGTGATAGGTAGTCGCTTCCAAGGCAGCAGGAAACAGCTGGTAAGTCTCCAGGGACACTGAGTCTGGCCAAAAGTTTCCATTGTTTCCTAATATAAGAGTAGACATTTGTACATTATTTCATTTTTACTTTCTGACAAAATATATATACATTCAGCCAAAGAGACCTTTTTTTAAAAAATTCTAAAATCAAACCTAAGCAGACATTTATGGAATGAGAATTTATATAAAGAACTTTAACACAGTGGACAGTATCTTCAATGACAGCCCTTACAAAAAGACATTAAAATCCTTGTTAAACAGAGAATTCTTATTTCAACTTTCTATAGAGGCAGAGGCATAATATTGAATTCTAACTCAGTAAGGACTTTTTCTTCTTTCTTTTTTGAGAAAGCCATGAGAATGAGCTAAGCTGGTACATAGTTACTATGGTTTCTGATAATTTAGCTTAAGGTACAGTGGCACCAGAGAATCTAGAATAGGGTCAAAAACTCCCATGCCTGTTGGGGCCTGATCAATAACAGTGGTGGGTGAGCGAGGCCGGGCAGTAGCAATGGCAATCAGGAGATTGTGAGCCCTGTCTGAACAACTCAGTGACTTCTTAGCTCCAGCACCAGGGTAGAATGGGGGCCAGTTTCCTCAGATCTGCTCTTTTGACAAAAGTAACAAATCCAGGTTATACACAAAATCTCCTCACTTTTGAAAATTGGCAACTAATTCCTATTTTTAAAAATTCCTAAGTGGCATGTGAAAAAATCATATATTCATGAGGGTTATTTATTGGAGTGTTGTTTGTGCTGGCAAGTTGAAAATAGCTTAAATGTTTGTTAATAGGGGACAAGTGAAATAAATTATGGCATATCCATTCAATGAACTATTATGCTGGTATCAAAAACAAAATGAAAACTTTATGTCCTTATATGGAAATCGCAAAGACATTGTCAACTAGAAAAATCAAAGTGCAGGGGTGTGTGCTGTAAGCTTCATTGTGTTTAAAAAAAAAAAGGAAAAGATAATATGGTGTGTAGGTAGGTGTGTGTGATATGTCTGCTCAGGCTGCCATAACAGAATACCATGGACTGAGTGGCTTTTACAAGATAAATTTATTTTCTCACAATTATGGAACTGGAAGTTCCATGATTAAAGTGCCAGCCAATTCTGTTTCTGGTGAGGGCTCTCTTCTGGGCTTGCAGATGGTCACCTTCTCCCTGTGTCCTCACATGGCCTTCTCTCTGTGCTCCTACAGAGTGAGTGAGCTCTGGTGTCTCTTTCTCTTTTCATAAGAACCCAGTCTTATCTATTTAGGGCCCCATCTTTGTGACTTCGTTTAACTTTAATTACAGGTATCTCCCTGAATGCCCTATTCTGAACACCATCATGCATCACATTGTTAGGGCTTCAATATATAAATTTAGGGGGGAAGGATACAATTCAGGCCATAACTATATCTATACACACACACACATATATATATCTACACACATACATATTGCATATATATCTATATTATAGATATTACATATATAAACGAAACAAATATATATACATATATATATCCACACATATATATTTGCTTTTTGTCTGTAAATGCACAGAATATACTTAGAATGGTAAACTAAAGTTAATAACATTTCTGACTAGTGGTGTGGAACTGGGATACACGTAACAATGAATTCCTTTTTGTGCTCCTCCTCTTAGAGGAGCCAGCACCACTCTTTCATCATTTAAGTTTAAGAACTGGACTCCCCATCTTACCCAGAGAGAAGGCCAACCGCCTCCTTCATATGCAGTTGCTGCAGGCATGCCTGCTTCTACAGACAATATTATTTTTCAGAAAAGAGCTTTGGATGTTTAAGTGCTTGTGTAACTGCTTGCTTGAGACCCCAAAGTTCTGCCTCATATAACATGTAACATAAAAGAATATCAAACACTAAAAACAAAGGGATTGTGACTTACTGAATTCATCATCCAGATTCAGTTCCATATCATTTATCAGTGAAGAAACAGACATATTTGTGCAGCATATTAAACATTCAGCTTGAGTCTCTCCCTCTACCTAGGCAGAAAACTCATTCCTCGAATGAAAGGAATTCCATTTTCTCTTCCACCTCATCCTCCACCCCCTCCCCTGTCCACCATGATACCACCAAATTCAAGGACATGCTAGGAATGTTTCTTAATGACTTTAGCATATGCTTTCTCTGATTCATAGGTTGGGAAATCCAACTTGTTAAGTAGCTTCTACCCCCGTAGGTGCGGGGTGGAAGTGGTGGTTGAAACAGTTACTATTAATGTACTTCCTGCAAAACACTTGATGCTCTTTTAGGTGCATGTCTCCAGATTTCATGGAAGCCAGAAAAGTGTTGATAATTGCTTATCCACCTACATGCCTGAATACAGGTATCCAGTAGGATAATGAATTCCCAGTAACAATAACAACAATCTGTCTTTTGGGCCAGTCTCAGCCAGAATAATTTGTTGCAAGTTTCACTGTCTTCTTTTTTCCTTCACTTTACTCACTTCTGCTCCCAAATGCTTCCTGTTGCTCCCAAATGCTGTTAAACATGACACATACCATGCTGGTGCCAGGACTGGCTCCCATCCTGTGTGATTGTGTAGTCTGGGCACTGGTAAACTAAAGAGGCACTTTTTATGTGGACTCTAAAAGTGTCTTGAGCAGCAGAGACCGCTGAAGAGGAGGCATCTCTATCTGGAAAAGCTGCATCTGGATCCCCCGAATCTAGGCAGCCAAGGGCCTGGGATCTCAACTGAAGGTGAGCTCTGGGGCCATTTTTTTGTCTCTACTTTTTGGGAGCTCATGGAAACCCTTTCACCTTGAAGAAGGGAAGCAGCTGCCGTCTTTCTTCCCCTACTCTATCCAGTCACATAGAAGGTAAGCTTCTTCCCTCCTCCTTTCTATGGTAGCTCAACTTTCCATGGTATTTCAACTCTCTTGAAATGTCCTTGTCCCCATATGGGTTCCACTACACCTTACCTCCCTCTATTCCTGTTGGCTCTGGTGAGGAGTGGGCATTTAGTTTTAACCAGTTCCAGTTTGGAAGCTAATGAAAAACTGGGGAAATCAAAACAATATTTGTAGTTTAATCTATAGTATGTTCATATATTAGTTTTGATCATTGTACCATGTTTATGTAAGATACTAACATTAGGGAAAACCGGATGAAGGGTATAGAAGAACTCTGCTCCCTCACGATTATTCTGTAAGTCAGAAGTTATTTCAAAATAAAAGGTTTTTTAAAATGGTATCTGGTGAAGTGAATGTACAGGCATGTTCTAAAAATCTTTCCCAACCGAGGCCTCACTTTGTCAGCTGCCTCCATATTTAGGTGGTTCTTTGAGCAACGCCCTGTGCATGTTGGTAGGTGGCACACATTCTCTCCTCACCACCCACCAATAGACTGGTCATGCTTATGCTAATTCTCACCTGCCTATACAGAAAGGGCCCTGGGATGAATCAAGGTAAGATGGATTCTAAAATCCGAAGTGGAACTGGTTGCAGGGAAGTAAGAACAATTGCATATTGAGTTACAACTTCAGTGCATTTGAATTGAGAATATGAATAGAATAGAAGAAATTGAGCCATTTTTATACTACTTTTCCTATTGTTACCTTAAAGTAGATTGTTAATTCTAATAAGACAGTTCTCCTGGGTGTCCTTGGGAATGTGTCCACTGGCAGCAAGACGGCAAAGGAGACTCTTCTAGATTTCTCTTCAAGGGCATGGATCAAAGGAATCCATAAGGGAGCAATTGTTACTTTATCTGGCCACCATCCATGCCACATGCCAGGACTTCTCTCAGAAATTCCAAGAGTAGGGTGTTACTTAACTGCAGTCGCTTCATAGTTTACAAAGGCCCAAGTGATTTGGCTTATTCCTATGTTTTCAGCCGCCTGTGATATTCCCAGTTACCATGCTCCAGGCACACTGGATTTCTTCTGTTCCTAAAACAGTAGGCTTTCCCCTTCTATGAATTTTTTTACTTGGCCTTTTTTTGGAAAACTATTCTCTTAGGTCTTCTCATGCTACCTTCCTATTCAACAGGTTTTGCTTACATGTCATCTCAACAGGAGGTGTTTTCTAACCAGCTAGCTAAAGTAATTATCCTGTTACTTTATCGCATTATCTTCCTTTCTCCTTACTAATGCTTATCATTGTCTATAATTATTGTTTACCCATTTGTGCACTTGTTCATCCTCTGGCTAGCATATAAATTTTACAAGAGCAAGAACTTTGCTTATTCACTTCTGTACTTCAAACATCTGGAGCAGAGCCTAGAAAAGAAGCATTTACTGAATTAAAGAATGGAGAAAAATGTCTTTCCATTGCCTCTGCAACATGCTAGGTAAAGAAGAGGAGCTCTGGCCACCCCTGAAGTTGTGGAGGGACCTCTTGTGGGGCCCAAGGAGTCTGACTGCACATTCAGTCCGCACAGGAGACTCCACAGCCCTTTGGTCAGTGGCAGGAAGAAGGGCATTGTGCAGACCACCCTGAACCCCTGGGGCTGTTGTCTTCTCTTTGAAAGGCAAGGCTGGGGAACATTTGTTCTCTCAGAGTGAAGGGACATAGTTACTTCCTCCTTCCCTTTCTCTCTCTTCCACAAATATTTCTCATGCATTAGAACTTAGCTCAGTTCTCAGCCCACAGTTTAAACCATGAACACGGCAGACACAATTCCCAGTCCTTCTGTACTTACAGACCAACAAAGCTGACAGACAAGAGGCAATTATGATTTGGTGAAAGGCGCTCTGAGAGAAGCCGTACTTAGAAGGGGATTCTCCTGCTCACCTGGATTCACATCAGATAAAGAAGAGGGTGAGGAAACGTGCAGAGCACACAAGGTGAATACTCAAAGGACGCAAATAATCCAGGATGTATTATATTTCACCAGGCAGCTCTCATGCTGGGTTCAGTTATAAATAATGAACTTAACACCGAGTATGTCTGCCACCTCCACATATTTATTTTACTTGCCTGGCACCTGAAGGAAATTTTAGGGTATCACTAGAGCAACTGGGCTTGGAATCCAGGGACTAGGGTTCAGATTGTCACTTTGATATGTACCAGCCTTCAGACTGTGTTTCTCTTCCCAGGCTCCTGGTAATACGGACTCAGCAATCCACCTGAAAACTTAGGTCATCAGGCAACTCTTACGTATGACAAAGTTTAAAACAATCTCATAAGACTTCAAGCAACATAATTTAGTAATGAAGCTTTTCCTGTTTACTGTTTATTACCAACAAGCCTAGCACATAGTAGGTATGCAAGAAGTATCTGTTGACTGTGAAGTTGTGAGACAATCAATGGGACTAAAAACTCATTAAACTTCAATTTCCTCATGTATAAAATGAGGGCAGTAATAGATGCCTTAAAAGGTTGGTAAGAATATAAGTAAAATAACACTGCAGGGATCATATATTATAATCCCTGGCTCATGTAACCTTTATTAAGTAAAGGTTAGTTGAATCTGGATCCATATGAGGAGTTAGGAGTAGACACATTGGTGTATGCTGTGATGAATGTGGATTCTAACCTTTCTATTTGTGCTCTTCTGGCTACATAGACTGGAAAGCAAAAACCTACCTCCCCAGTCTCCTTTGCAGGTTGGTTTTGTGATTCAGTTCCATGAATCTGATACCCTTGTTAGAGATGTAAGTTAGGAACTGAGTTCATCTCTAGATATAAGTTAGGAACTAACTCTGAGTGCCAGAGAAGCAGGATGTGAGGTATCCACTTTTACTGGTGTCCTTAGTGGCAGACACAGCATGGTTCTAGAGCTGGCAGATACGGTGGCATCATCCCGGTGGCCTTCTGTGTAAGTCAGGAGCAGCAGTGTCCTTGGCTAACTGCATCCACAGTGTGGCTTTGGGATTATTCCAAATCAAAGCCCATGGTCTTTATTTCAGCATCTTCTCCACAGAACATAATTCTCTGAACCACTTAATGCAGTATGTATTTGTTTTGTAGGACTGCCTTAAAAAAGTCGCCACAAATTGTACCGCTTAAAACAATAAAAATTTTCCTTTCACAGTACTAGAGGCAAGAAGTTAAAATCAAGATGTCACTAGGGCCATGCTCCTTTTGAAGGCTCTAGCAAGAATTTTCTCTTGCCCGTTCCTGGCTTTTGGTGCTTGCTAGCAATCCCTGGTATTCCTTGGCTTGCAGCTGCATCGCTCCAAGCTTTGCCTCTCCTGTCACATAACCTTCTTTCCCATGTGTGCTTCTGTGTCTTCACTTTTTGTCTTTAAAAGGACCCCAGTCACTGAATTCAGGGCCCATTCTAATATAGTCTGATCTTTTATAAACAACTAGATACATATTCAAAGACCTTATTTCTAAATCAAGTCACATTCTGAGGTTCTGAGTGGAAGTGAATTTTTGAAGGACACTAGTTAACCCAGCACACAGTGTCATAATTTCATGTTACTCAAGCTATCTGGAGTGAATTCTCTTCTCTGACACGAAGCCTTGCTGATTTGGGTGAAATCTGAGGCTGCTGGCCATCTCTGACGTTGTAGGATTCGCCTCTTAATGTGAGATGTTTGATCTGTGCTGTGATTGACAACGTCAGTCTTGGACACCAGCAGCCATGCAGAAAACTTCACTGAAGGAGGGTTTCACTTATTTACAGTCATTTATAATCATTCACTTTTGCATGGGAGAAGCAGCAAACTTCTTCTCTGGAAGCCTACAGAACCGTTTACTTACACTTACTTGTCACTTTGTCCTTTTTCTCAACCCTCCTTGTGCACAATTGTGGCAGCCTGCTTTTTAAACAAATTTGTTTATTTCCATAGGTTATTGGGGAAGAGATGGTGTGTAGTTACATGAGTGAGTTCTTTAGTGCTGATGTGTAAGATTTTGGTGCACCCATCACCTGAGCAGTATACACTGCACTCAGTTTGTAGTCTTTTTTCCCTCACTCCCTTCCCACCCTTTTCTCCTGAGTCCCCAAAGCCCATTGTGTCTTTCTTATGCCTTTGCATCCTCATAACTTAGCTTCCACTTCTGTGTGAGAATATAGAATGTTTGGTTTTCCACTCGTGAGTTACTTCACTTAGAATAATAATCTCCAGTCTTATCCAGGTTGCTGCGAATGCCGTTAATTTATTCCTTTATATGGCTGAGTAGTATTCCATCATATATATATATATATATGTGTATATATATATATGCACATATATATATCACAGTTTCTTTATCACTCATTGATTAATGGGCATTTCTGTTGGTTTCACATTTCCTCAATTGTGAATTGTGCTGCAATAAACATGTGTGTGCAAGTATCTTTTTCATATAATGACTTCTTTTCCTCTGGGTAGATACCTAGTAGTGGGATTGCAGGAACAAATGGTAGTTCCACTTTTACTACTTTAAGGAATCTCCACACTGTTTCTAATAGTGGTTGCACAAGTTTACATTCCCATCAGCAGTGTAGAAGTGTTCCCTGTTCACCACATCCATGCCAGCAACTATGATTTCTGGATTTTTTTATTATGGCCATTCTTGTAGTAGTAGGGTGGTATCACATTGTGGTTTTTATTTGCATTTCCCTAATCATTAGTGATGTTGAGTGTTTTTTCATATGTTCGTTGGCCATTTGTATATCTTCTTTTGAGAATTGTCTATTCACATCCTTTGCCCACTTTTTGATGGGATTATTTGCTTTTTTGTGGCTAATTTGTTTTAGTTCCTTGTAGATTCTGGATATTAGTCCTTTGTCAGATATATAGATTGTAAAGATTTTCTCCCACTCTGGGTTGTCTGTCAACTCTGCTGACTGTTCCTTTTGCCATGCAAAAGCTCTTTAGTTTAATTAAGTCTCAGCTATTCATCTTTGTTTTTATTGCAATTGCTTTTGGGTTCTTGGTCATGAAATCCTTACCTAAGCCAATGTCTAGAAGGGTTTTTCTGATGTTATCTTCTAGAATTTTTATAGTTTCATGTCTTAAATTTAAGTCCTTAATCCATCTTGAGTTGATTTTTGTATAAGGTGAGAAATAAGGATCCAGTTTTATTCTCCTACATGTGGCTAGCCAATTACCCAGCACCATTTGTTGAATAGAGTGTCTTTGCCTCACTTTATGTTTTTGTTTGCTTTGTCAAAGATCAGTTGGCTGTAAGTATTTGGGTTTCTTTCTGGGTTCGTATTCTTGGTCTATGTCCCATTGATCTATGTGCCTATTTTATACAAGTACCATGCTGTTTTGGTGACTATGGCCTTATAATATAGTTTGAAATCAAGTAGTGTGATGCCTCCAGATTTGTTCTTTTTGCTTAGTCTTGCTTTGGATATGTGGGCTCTTTTTTGGTTCAATATGAATTTTAGGATTGTTTTTTCTAATTCTATGAAGAATGATAATGGTATTTTGATGGGGATTGCATTGAATTTGTAGATTGCTTTTGGCAGTATGGTCATTTTCACAATATTGATTCCACCTATCCAAGAGCATGGTATGTGTTTCCCTTTGTGTCATCTGTTCTTTCTTTCGGTATTTTTTTGTAGTTTTCCTTATAGGGGTCTTTCATCTCCTTGGTTAGGTATATTCCTAGTTTTTTTTTTTTTTTTTCAGCTACTGTGAAAGGGGTTGAGTTCTTAATTTAATTCTCAGCTTGATTGCTGTTAGTGTATAGGAGAGCTACTAATTTGCCTACTTTTTTTTTTTTTTTTTTTGAAATTGGAGTTTTGCCCTCTTGCCCGGGTGTAGTGGCATGATCTTGGCTCACTGCAACTTCCACCTCCTGGGTGCAGGTGATTCTCTTACCTCAGCCTCCTGAGTAGCTGGGACTGCAGGCACATGCCACCACACCCAGCTAATTTTTGTATTTTTAGTAGACATGGGGTTTCACCAGGCTGGTCTTGAACTCCTGACCTCAGGTGATCCATCCACCTTGGACTCCCAAAGTGCTGGGATTACAGGCATGAGCCACTGTACTTGGCCAGTGTACATTAATTTTGAGTCAGGAAACTTTGTTGAATTCTTTTATCATATCTAGGAGCTTTTTGGAGGAGTTTTTAGGATTTTCTAGGTAATACAATCATCTCACGAGCAAACAGTGACAGTATGACTTCCTCTTTAATGATTTGGATGCCCTTTCTTTCCTTCTCTTGTCTGATTGCTATGGCTAGGAATTCCAGTACTATGTTGAATAGAAGTGGTGAGAGTGGGCATGATTGTCTTGTTCTGGTTCTCAGAGGCAATGCTATCAACTTTTCCCCATTCAGTATTATGTTGGCTGTGGGTTTGTCATAGATGGCTTTTATTACATTGAGGTATGACTCTTGTATGCCAATTTGGCTGAGAGTTTTAATCATAAAGCAGTGCTGGATTTCATCAAATGCTTTTTCTGCATCTATTGAAATGATCATGTGATTTTTGTTTTTAATTATGTTTCTGTGGTGCATCATATTTATTGACTTGCATATGTTAAACCATCCCTGCATCCCTGGTATGAAACCCACTTGATCATATTGGATCTTTTTTTTTTTTTTTGATATGTTGTTCGTTTCAGTTAGCTAGTATTTTGTTAAGGATTTTTGCGTCTATGATTATCAGACATATTGGTCTGTAGTTTTCTTTTTTGGCTGTGTCCTTTCCTAGTTTTTGTATTAAGGTGATACTGGCTTCGTAGAATGATTTAGGGAGGATTCCTTCTCTCTGTATCTTGCGGAATAGTGTCAGTAGGATTGGTTCCAACTCTTCTTTGAATGTCCGGTAGAATTTAGCTGTGAATTCATCTGGTCCTGGACTTCTTTTGTTGTTGTTGGTATTTTTGTTATTACCATTTCAATCTCACTGCTTGTTATTGATCTGTTCATGGTATCTAATTCTTCCTGATTTAAGCTAGGAGGGTTGTATTTTTCAGGAATTTATCCATCTTCTCTAGGTTTTCTAGTTTATGCAAGTAAAGTGGCCAAAGTAGTCTTGAATGATCTTTTGTATTTCTGTGGTATCAGTTGTAATATCTCTTGTTTCATTTCTAATTGAGCTTATTTGGATTTTCTCTCTTCTTGGTTAATCTTGCTAACAGTCTATCAATTTTATTTACCTTTTCAAAGAATGAGCTTTTTGTTTCATTTATCTTTTTGGGTTTTTTTTGTTTTGTTTCAATTTCACTTAGTTCTGTTCTGATTTTGGTTATTTCCTTTCTTCTGCTTGGTTTGGGTTTGACTTGTTCTTGTTTCTCCAGTTCCCTGAGGCATGATGTTAGATTGTCTGTTTGTGCTCTTTCAGACTTTTCAATATATTGGTTTCGGGTTATGAACTTTCCTCTTAACTTCACCTTTGCTGTATCCCAGATGTTTTGATGTGTTGTGTCACTATTGTTCAGTTCGAAGAATTTCTTAATTTCCATCTTGATTTCATTGTTGACCCAATCATCATTCAGGAGCAAGTTGTTTAATTTTCATGTATTTGCATGGTTTTGAAACTTCCTTTTGGAGTTGATTTCCAGTTTTATTCCACTGTGCTCTGAGAGAGGGCTTGATAATATTTCAATTTTCTTAAGTGTATTGATGCTTGTTTTGTGGGCTATCATATGGTCTATCTTGAAGAAAGTTCCATGCACTGATGAATAGAATGTGTATTCTGCAGTTTTTGGGTAGAATGTTTTGTAAATATCTGTTAAGTCCATTTATTCCAGGGTACAGTTTAAATCCATTGTTTCTTTGTTGACTTTCTGTCTTAATGACTTATCTAGTGTTGTTGGTGGAGTATTGAAGTCCCCCACTATTAATGTCTTGCTGTCTATCTCGTTTCTTAAGTCTAGTAGTAATTGTTTTGTAAATCTGGGAGCTCCAATGTTAGGTGCGTGTATATTTAGGATTGTGATGTTTTCCTGTTGCACAGGCCTTTTATCATTTTGTAATGTCCCTCTTGGTCTTTTGTAACCACTGCTGCTTTAAAGTTTGTTTTGTCTGATATAGGAATGACTGCTCCTGCTGCTTTTGGTGTCCATTTGCATAAAATGTCTTTTTCCACTCCCTTACCTTAAGTTTATGTGAGTCCTTATGTGTTAGGTGAGTCTCTTGAAGGTGGCAGGTAGTTAGTTGGTAAATTCTTATCCATTCTGCAATTCTGTACCTTTTAAGTAGACCATTTAGGCCATTTACATTCAACATTAGTATTGAGATATGAGGTACTATTCCATTCATTGTACTATTTGTTGCCAGTAACCTTGACTTTTTTTTATTTGTATTTTTGTCGTGTGAGATTTATGCTTTAAAGAGGTTGTGTTTTGATGTGTTTCCAGGATTTGTTTCAAGATTTAGAGCTCCTTTTAGCAGTTATTGTAGTGCTGGCTTAGTAGCAAATTCTCTCAGTATTTGTCTGAAAAAGACTGTATCTTTCCTTCGTTTATGAAGTTTAGTTTTGCTGGATACTGAATTCTTGGCTGATAATTGCTTTGTTTAAGGAAGCTGAAGATAGAAATCCAATCCTTCTACCTTGTAAGGTTTCTGCTGAGAAATCTGCTGTTAATCTCATAGGTTTTCATTTATAGGTTATCAGGTGCTTTTGCCTCCCAGCTCTTAAGATTCCTTCCTTCGTCTTAACTTTAGATAACCTGATGACAATGTGCCTAGGCGACGATCATTTTGTGATGAAATTCCTAGGTGTTTTTTGAGCTTCATGGATTCGGATATCTAGGTCTCTAGCAAGGCTGGGGAAGTTTTCCTCAGTTATTCCCCCAAAACTTTTCCAAACATTAGATTTCTCTTCCTCGAGAACACCAATTATTCTTAGGTTTGGTAATTTAACATAATCCTAGATTTTTGGAGGCTTTGTTCATATTTGCTTATTCTTTTTTCTTTGTCTTTGTTTAATTGGGTTAATTAGAAAACCTTGTCTTCAACCTCTGAAGTTCTTTCTTCTGCTTGTTCAATTCTATTGCTGAGATTTTTCAGAGCATTTTGCTTTTCTATAAGTATGTCCTTTGTTTCCTGAAGTTTTGATTGTTTTTTATTTATGCTATTTCACTGAAGATTTCTCCCCTCATTTACAGTATCATTTTTTTTTATTCCCTCATATTGGGCTTTGCCTTTCTCTGGTGCCTCCTTGATTAGCTTAATATCTGACCTTCTGAATTCTTTTTCATGTAAATCAGGGATTTCATGTTGGTTTGGATCCATTGCTGGTGAGCTAGTGTGATTTCTTGGGGGTGTTAAAGAACCTTGTTTTGTCATATTATCGGAGTTGGTTTTCTGTCTTTTTCTCATTTGGGTAGGCTCTGTCAGAGGGAAGGTCTAGGGCTCAAGGCTGTTGTTCAGATTTTTTTGTCCCATGGGGTGTTCCCTTGATGCAGTGCTCTCCCCCTTTTCCTAGGCATGAGACTCCCTGAGAGCTGAGCTGTAGTGATTATTATACCTCTTCGGGATCTAGCTGCCCAGCAGGTCTACCAGGCTCTGGGCTGATATTGGGGATTGTCTGCACCGAGTCCTGTGATCTGAACCATCTGTGGGTCTCTCGGCTGTGGATACCAGCACCTGCTCTGGTGGAAGTGGCAGAGAGGTGAAATGGATTCTGTGAGGGCCCTTAGTTTTGGTTGTTTAATACACTATTTTTGTGCTGGTTGACCTCCTGCTGGGAGGTGGTGCTTTAAATAGCATATCAGCTATGTTAGTATGGGGAGGATCAGGTTGTGGGCAGGGCCCTAGAACTCCCAAGAGCATATATGCCCTTTGTCTTCAGCTACCAGGGTGGGTAGGAAAGAACCATCAGATGGTGGCAGGGCTAGGCATGTTAAAGCTCAGACTTTTGGGTGGGTCTGCTGCAACTGCTGTGGGGGATGGGGGATGGTGTCCAGGTCAATAGAGTTCCTAAGAGGATTATGGCTGCCTTTACTGTGGCATGCAGGTTGTCAGGGAAGTGGAGGGAAGCCAGTAGTCACAGGCCTCACCCAGGTCCCACAAAACCCAGAAGGCCACTCTCACTCCCATCGTGCCTCCCCACAACAGCACTGCGTCTG
>NW_012103166.1:1965306-1967621 GCF_000951045.1 Mandrillus leucophaeus
CAATCCTTCTACCTTGTAAGGTTTCTGCTGAGAAATCTGCTGTTAATCTCATAGGTTTTCATTTATAGGTTATCAGGTGCTTTTGCCTCCCAGCTCTTAAGATTCCTTCCTTCGTCTTAACTTTAGATAACCTGATGACAATGTGCCTAGGCGACGATCATTTTGTGATGAAATTCCTAGGTGTTTTTTGAGCTTCATGGATTCGGATATCTAGGTCTCTAGCAAGGCTGGGGAAGTTTTCCTCAGTTATTCCCCCAAAACTTTTCCAAACATTAGATTTCTCTTCCTCGAGAACACCAATTATTCTTAGGTTTGGTAATTTAACATAATCCTAGATTTTTGGAGGCTTTGTTCATATTTGCTTATTCCTTTTTCTTTGTCTTTGTTTAGTTGGGTTAATTAGAAAACCTTGTCTTCAACCTCTGAAGTTCTTTCTTCTGCTTGTTCAATTCTATTGCTGAGATTTTTCAGAGCATTTTGCTTTTCTGTAAGTGTGTCCTTTGTTTCCTGAAGTTTTGATTGTTTTTTATTTATGCTATCTATTTCACTGAAGATTTCTCCCCTCATTTACAGTATCATTTTTTTTTATTCCCTCATATTGGGTTTTGCCTTTCTCTGGTGCCTCCTTGATTAGCTTAATATCTGACCTTCTGAATTCTTTTTCATGTAAATCAGGGATTTCATGTTGGTTTGGATCCATTGCTGGTGAGCTAGTGTGATTTCTTGGGGGTGTTAAAGAACCTTGTTTTGTCATATTATCAGAGTTGGTTTTCTGTCTTTTTCTCATTTGGGTAGGCTCTGTCAGAGGGAAGGTCTAGGGCTCAAGGCTGTTGTTCAGATTTTTTTGTCCCATGGGGTGTTCCCTTGATGTAGTGCTCTCCCCCTTTTCCTAGGCATGAGACTCCCTGAGAGCTGAGCTGTAGTGATTATTATACCTCTTCGGGATCTAGCTGCCCAGCAGGTCTACCAGGTTCTGGGCTGATATTGGGGATTGTCTGCACCGAGTCCTATGATCTGAACCATCTGTGGGTCTCTCGACTGTGGATACCAGCACCTGCTCTGGTGGAAGTGGCAGAGAGGTGAAATGGATTCTGTGAGGGCCCTTAGTTTTGGTTGTTTAATACACTATTTTTGTGCTGGTTGGCCTCCTGCTGGGAGGTGGTGCTTTAAATAGCATATCAGCTATGTTAGTATGGGGAGGATCAGGTTGTGGGCAGGGCCCTAGAACTCCCAAGAGCATATATGCCCTTTGTCTTCAGCTACCAGGGTGGGTAGGAAAGAACCATCAGATGGTGGCAGGGCTAGGCATGTTAAAGCTCAGACTCTTGGGTGGGTCTGCTGCAACTGCTGTGGGGGATGGGGGATGGTGTCCAGGTCAATAGAGTTCCTAAGAGGATTATGGCTGCCTTTACTGTGGCATGCAGGTTGTCAGGGAAGTGGAGGGAAGCCAGTAGTCACAGGCCTCACCCAGGTCCCACAAAACCCAGAAGGCCACTCTCACTCCCATCCTGCCTCCCCACAACAGCACTGCGTCTGTTTCCAGGCAGAGGGTGAGCAGGGTTGGGAACTCGCCCAAAGCTACAAGCCTCCCAGCTGCAAAAGCAAGTAGGGCTTTCATGATTCTTTGCCGTGGAGTCTGCACACTAGATTCACACCCTTCCCCAAGTCCTGGCCAGGAAACTTCTCTTTCAGTTGGAATTGTTACAAAGTTCAACTAGAGGTTTCCTTCTCCCTGTGGCCTTTTTCCCAGTTCCTCTAGCAGCCCTCCCCAGGTACCCCTGTGAAACAAGTCAGAAATGGCTTCCCTGGGAACCCAGAAAGCCCACAGGGCTTTTCCCACTGCTTCCTCTACCCCTCTACCCATTTAACTTGGCTCTCTAAATTGACTCAACTCCAGGTAAGGTCAGAGTCTTCTCCCGTGGTTTAGACCTTCAGGTTTCCCAGTGAGGGTGTGTGTGCAGGGGCAGATGATCTCCCTTTCTCATTTCCACAGTTTGGGCATTCACAGTATTTAGGATGTCTCCTGGGTCCTACAGGAGAAATCCACTTCCTTCAGAGGGTCTGTGGGTTCTCTCAGCTTCCCTGAATTATTCCTACAGTAGTTCTGGAGCAAAAGTTCACTATGCAAGACTCCACATGCTTCTCTGTCTGCCCAAGTGGGAGCTGCATTCTAGTCCTCTCCCGAACTGCTCTGTTATGACATGTCTCTTCCAAACATAGCAGGCACAGCCTGCTTTGACAGACTAAGTCTTTTCATACCCAAACAGTCCTTCACTGTTGATTCTAATCTCAGCAAAAGGGGCTTGTCTAAAGAA
>NW_012103166.1:1970716-1972975 GCF_000951045.1 Mandrillus leucophaeus
TCATGGAATTTTCCAGTTCCATATAGCCCCAAGCTCAGGACTATCCCTCTTCCTGAACCAGTAGTGTCTAGAATTGAGACAGAACACTAACCAGATAAACTTTCTGTGAGAGGGGCTAGTCCTGGGCACTCTAGCAGGCTGCCAGTTATAGCTATATCCTGTCCCAGTGCAGATCTAATCCAAAGTACTGGCTTCCATACATCTCTCATCCTACCTGGTATCCCAGACTTCCTGTAGGAGGTGATAATCTGCATAGCTCATTTTCCTGGAGACTGGATATTTCCCTTGGATCTTGCCATCCCTCCAACAAGTATCATTTAGGGGTGCTGCTGTGAGTGGCCATCCTCTTCCAGGAACCCCCAGCAAGGATGGATGTTCTTGACCCCTACTTTGCCTGATGAAACAGACCATACTTATCTCTCCTTGTGTGACTTGCAAGATATGAGCTCTGCCTCTAAGCATTGATGTGGGACATTCAGCCAGATGTCCAGGCATAGCCTTTGATAGAATAACTCCCGTTTCTTTCAGCCCAAGCCTCAGGGACTAATAAGTACCACCCAAGCAAGCCCATTCTCATTATGACAGGTGCTTTTAGGGGAATGGCTTATGCAGAGGCATAGGTCTGGGAACACATGAAGGATGCTGTATTGGTGTGTTTGCACTGCTATAAAGTAATACCTGAGACTGGGTAATTTACTTTTAAAAAGGTGTTTATTTTAGTTCTTGGTTCTGCAGGCTGTACAGGATGCCTGGCACCAGCATCTGCTCCTGATGAGGGCCACAGGAAGCTTTTAATCATGGTAAAAGGGAAGGGGAGTCAGCATGTCACATGGCAGGAGAGGGAGCAAGAGAGGAGGGGAGGCACCGCACTCTTTTAAACAATCAACCTGCTAATGAACTACCAGTGCAAGAACTCACTCATTACCGTAGGGATGGCACCAAGCCATTCATGAGGGATCCACCTCCATGACGCTAACACCTCCCACCAGGCCCCACCTCCACCATGGGAGGTTACATTTCAGCATGAGACTTGGAGGGACAAACATCCAAGCTATATCAGATGCTAAGTAAGCAAGTTTGTTTAGCTCACACAAAGCATGGTAAAATATGAAGAGAGGAGAAAATGAAAATGTGAAAGTTTGGGATAGAATCCATTTCTATTTTTCCATTATTTAGACATGGCCAATTTTGATAAGTTGCTTAATGATTTATTTAATTTTCTGAAACAAAACCTGAGGAGCAGAGAGGTTTTTGTAAAATTGGAGATAATGAATCCTGTTAATTTTACCTTCACGATATCTCTCATATTGCTTCCTTGCTGGTCCTCTTCCACTGCCATATCAGCATATCTGAACCCCATTGTGCAGGATAAAATGCTAAATATTACCCAACTGTATCTTGATCTGATCTCATTTTTTCTCCCCCAGTTTTTTTCCCTATTTGGTCAGCAATGTTTATCAATTGAGGGAAAAATGCTATCACAGAAGACAAACAAGAGTTGAGTAGCCAAATCTGCAGAGAAGGTGAGTCAAATTATTGGCTTTTGATGATCAAAAGCCAGGCTTTGTGCATAAGTAAGAATATGTGTTCACTGGTCTTTCCTGCTCCACCACTTCTGCCCTTGCCTATGGAGAACTTCCCTAGACTGAGGAAGGCAACATGTTTCAAGGAAGCTAGGAAGGAGTAGGCCTTGTGGAATACTCAATGTTCCTCAATAGAAATACTAAGTTGCTTTTGGAGATCCGAGGTGGAAGTGACCTGCGTCTCATGTTGCAGGCAGATCCTGAGAAGACGAAAGTTGTGTAGAGCTCCTGAGTCTCCTAGTCATGGGAGCAATACAGTGATGAGGCTGTGTCAGGTGTTTCGGCTAATGAGTCTGATGCAGTTTTGCTAAATTTCCCGGTTGTCTGGATGGTCAAGAGAATAGTCAAATACTTCCCAAATACCTCAGAGCACTGCAAGAACCGAATATGGGACCTGTGATGATTTAAACAATTAGTGACAATTAGTGTGCAATAGTACTGTGCAAGAATAATGAGTGGAGGGCACCTGCCAGGAATGTGAGTACCTCATATGCTAGTGGCCACATAGGTCATAAGGAATGATAACCAATTGTCTTCTCCTTCCCTCTCATGGAGTTAAGTAACCCGAGGAACACAGACACCCTATCCGTGAAGGGTGAGAGAAGGCCCTGTGTGTTAATCTGAGTTCTCCAGAGAAGCAGAACCCAGATTAATAGATATTATATATTAAAAAATA
>NW_012103166.1:1974545-1977144 GCF_000951045.1 Mandrillus leucophaeus
GGCCTTTTTCCCAGTTCCTCTAGCAGCCCTCCCCAGGTACCCCTGTGAAACAAGTCAGAAATGGCTTCCCTGGGAACCCAGAAAGCCCACAGGGCTTTTCCCACTGCTTCCTCTACCCCTCTACCCATTTAACTTGGCTCTCTAAATTGACTCAACTCCAGGTAAGGTCAGAGTCTTCTCCCGTGGTTTAGACCTTCAGGTTTCCCAGTGAGGGTGTGTGTGCAGGGGCAGATGATCTCCCTTTCTCATTTCCACAGTTTGGGCATTCACAGTATTTAGGATGTCTCCTGGGTCCTACAGGAGAAATCCACTTCCTTCAGAGGGTCTGTGGGTTCTCTCAGCTTCCCTGAATTATTCCTACAGTAGTTCTGGAGCAAAAGTTCACTATGCAAGACTCCACATGCTTCTCTGTCTGCCCAAGTGGGAGCTGCATTCTAGTCCTCTCCCGAACTGCTCTGTTATGACATGTCTCTTCCAAACATAGCAGGCACAGCCTGCTTTGACAGACTAAGTCTTTTCATACCCAAACAGTCCTTCACTGTTGATTCTAATCTCAGCAAAAGGGGCTTGTCTAAAGAAATAATACAAAATTAAGTCCATAGGGAGCATGTTATTACAAAATTAATGAAGTGATTAGGACTAGGAGATGGCTACTAAGAAAAGGTTGAGGAGGGAGCTGGAAATTTCTTTATAATACATGCACACTATGAATATTATATATTTTTATATATTCTGAAATCTATTATCTATCTATCTATCTATCTATCTATCTATCTATCTATCTATCCATCCATCCATCTATTTTTCTGTGTTGCTTTTCTATTGCTGCCATGGCAAATTCCCACAAATTTGGTGGCTTAAAGCACACTCACTTATTCTACCACATTTCTGTAGGTCAGAAGCCTAAGTACAGAGTAACTCAATTGGACCTGCTGCTCAGAGACTCACAAGGCAGAAATCGGGGTGTTGGCTGGGCTCTGGGTAAGACTCCACTTCCAAACTTACTCAAGTTCCTGGCAGACTTCACTTCCCTGTGGTTATAGGACTGAGGCCACCATTTCCTTGGCATGTGTCTTTATCTTCAAGCCAATAATGACACAGCAAATCCTCCTTGTTCCTTAGCACCTCTGACTTCTCTTTCTGCTGTGAACTGGAGAAAGATCTGTGCTTTTCAGGATACACGTGCTTAGATTAAGTCCATTCACATAATCCAACTTAATCTTCCCACCTTAAAGTCAGTTCTTTGTAGCCTGCACTACAACTTCAAAGTCCCTTTCTGCCATGTAACGTAATATATTAATGGAAGTAGCACCTGCAGATGAAGGTCACGAGGGCCAAAATCCTGCCTACAACAACACATGGTGTAGAAAACCTAAATCTAGGAAAAACTGAAGCTAAATATTTTTCTCAGGGTTACACAGCTGGATAAAGGCAGAACTGTGGTTTCATTCATTCTTTCCATAAATGCTTATTGAGTGCCTGTGACCAGGAACTGTTACGGATGCATGCAAAGGATCTAGCAACCCATTGAATAGACAAAAATTCCTGCCCTCATAAAGTCTATATCTAGTGAAATTTGTTTGTCACCTGCTTATTATGCTGTCCTGACTCTATGCTTTGTGTCTCTTCTCATGGAATTTTCCAGTTCCATATAGCCCCAAGCTCAGGACTATCCCTCTTCCTGAACCAGTAGTGTCTAGAATTGAGACAGAACACTAACCAGATAAACTTTCTGTGAGAGGGGCTAGTCCTGGGCACTCTAGCAGGCTGCCAGTTATAGCTATATCCTGTCCCAGTGCAGATCTAATCCAAAGTACTGGCTTCCATACATCTCTCATCCTACCTGGTATCCCAGACTTCCTGTAGGAGGTGATAATCTGCATAGCTCATTTTCCTGGAGACTGGATATTTCCCTTGGATCTTGCCATCCCTCCAACAAGTATCATTTAGGGGTGCTGCTGTGAGTGGCCATCCTCTTCCAGGAACCCCCAGCAAGGATGGATGTTCTTGACCCCTACTTTGCCTGATGGAACAGACCATACTTATCTCTCCTTGTGTGACTTGCAAGATATGAGCTCTGCCTCTAAGCATTGATGTGGGACATTCAGCCAGATGTCCAGGCATAGCCTTTGATAGAATAACTCCCGTTTCTTTCAGCCCAAGCCTCAGGGACTAATAAGTACCACCCAAGCAAGCCCATTCTCATTATGACAGGTGCTTTTAGGGGAATGGCTTATGCAGAGGCATAGGTCTGGGAACACATGAAGGATGCTGTATTGGTGTGTTTGCACTGCTATAAAGTAATACCTGAGACTGGGTAATTTACTTTTAAAAAGGTGTTTATTTTAGTTCTTGGTTCTGCAGGCTGTACAGGATGCCTGGCACCAGCATCTGCTCCTGATGAGGGCCACAGGAAGCTTTTAATCATGGTAAAAGGGAAGGGGAGTCAGCATGTCACATGGCAGGAGAGGGAGCAAGAGAGGAGGGGAGGCACCGCACTCTTTTAAACAATCAACCTGCTAATGAACTACCAGTGCAAGAACTCACTCATTACCGTAGGGATGGCACCAAGCCATTCATGAGGGGTCCACCTCCATGA
>NW_012103166.1:1982681-1984222 GCF_000951045.1 Mandrillus leucophaeus
TTTTTTGTGTGCTTTCATATCAAACTCTATTCTATATTCCATCTCCTTCAAAGTTCCCCAATACCTTTGAGATAGACGGGAAGGGTATTTGTACACCAATCATAAAACTGAAGAAGTATGCTTAGAAAGGCTGAGCAGCTGGCCAAAACCACATAGGTGCGTGTGTGTGTTTGTGTATATATGTGTGTTTGTGTGTGTGTGTGTGTGTGTATATATATAGAGAGAGAGAGAGAGAGAGAGATTTACTCTATACGGAGAGATTTACTCCCCATGGTTGTGGAGTCAGAGAAGTCCAAGATCTGTAGCTGGCAAGTTAGAGACCTAGCAGAGCTGATAGTAAAGTTCCAGTCTCAGTCCAAAGGCTTGAGAACTAGAAGACTCAATGGTGTAAATTCCAGTCTGAGCCTGAGTCTGAAGGCAGGAGAAGACCAATGCCTCTGCTTGAAGATAGACAGAGAGAGAGAATTATTTCTTACACAGTCTTTTATTCTATTCAGGCTTTCAATGGATTACATAAAGACTGCCCACGTTGGGGAGGGCAATCTGCTTTACTCAGTCTACTGATTCTAATGTTAATCTCATCCAGATACACCCTCACGGACACACCTAAAATAACGTTTAATCAAGTATCTGGGCATGTCATGGCCCAGCCAAGTTGGCACATTAAAATTAACCATCATGCCCTGAATGGATTGAGATTATACAAACTGACAGAAAATAGATTACTGTCACTATGCGGAAAGGGTGCACAGAATAAAAAATTGAGTTAAAGTGTTAAAAAATTGAGCTGTATTTCTTGCAGATCTGAATCAATAACCTGAGTTCACTTACCTGCTCTTCAAACTACTCTTCTAAGGCCCACTTGAAAGCTATGTTTTTCCTGAAGACTTTCTAAACTTTCATAAAAGAAAATATTCTCTTCTTCCTCTCCCATGATACTGCCTCTCTCTACAGGTATTGTGGCTTCTTGTAGCCATCTCTGTATCCCACAAAGCACCCAGCACATAATCTTGCACAAGATAGGAACTCAGTAAATGCTTTTAAATAAACAAATAATTTGAAGATCTCTTATTTTAAGATATTTTAAAGATGTTAAGAAAGAAGTTAGAGGGTGGGGGAAGGAAGCACAGGAAGATGAGTGTCTGTTGGGAAGAAGACTGGGGCCTCAGATCTTAGCCTGAGTGCTGCCACTAAGCACGTACGTGGTCTTGGCCACTTGCTCAGCCTTTCTGAGCATGTTTCCTCTGTTTTATGATTGGCATACCAACACTTGTCCTGCCTATCTCAAAGACAATCAGAGCTTTGAAGGAGATAGAATAGAGTTTGATATGAAAGCTCACAAAAAATTATAAAAAAGCTCTAAACTGTATGGATGATTTTTTTTGTTTGTTTTTGGTGTGGTTCCATAGGCATAGGCAGTGTCCATAGATTATCAGTTCCTTGAGATCAGGAACCCTGGGCCTTGAATATTCCTCTCAGTTCCAAAAACAAGACCGTGGCCAGGGTTTTGATGCCTATCTGCCCCACTGAGTATACACTGC
>NW_012103166.1:1984992-1991984 GCF_000951045.1 Mandrillus leucophaeus
AAGTGAGGACACTTGGAAAGTGACAGAGTTGAAATAACTTACCCAGCAAATGTCTTGTAAAACTGGGATTCAAACTGTTGTCTCAGTTCAAAGTACTTGCTTTTTCCATTATATTATATGAAGTATGAATCAGGTTTATAATTTAGAATTTTGCACAAGCCTCAATTTTTTTTTTCTTAAAATGAAGAATAATAAAAAGAAAAAAAAAGAGAAGGCATTCTGAGAGATGAATTCTGTTAAATGACACTCTTAGAAATTACTGTGCTATGGAGTACTAGTTCATTGTCAGACTGTAGTTTTTAATTTTCCATGAAGATTGCTTTCATTTATAATCAATTTGTCCTAATATACTTTCCTCTCTCTTTAGTGAATATTGCCAAATATTTGCAACAATCCCCCAGATATTTTGCACTAACCAAGAACTTGGTTGTTCTTATCATTTTAAATGATTAAATTAAAATTACTCCCCAAAGGGTTAGGACTCTGAAAACGAAACATGCCATTTTGTTGGTTTGGGACACAGAAATGAATCTACATAGAAAAGAAGAGGTCAAATTAATATAATTGTCATGACCCCTACTCTCCATGTACTTGGGTATGGGGGTTTGGGCAGCATGCAGCCTGCTTAAAAAAAGGCTCCTTGCCTTTGGGTAAGAAGAAAGAATTAGGAACTGGGAAAGGAAAGTAATACAAAGGAAGGAAGAAAAAAATTGAGTTTTAGGAAAAGGAGGAAAGGTAATTGGTAATTATAACTTCAAATCGTCAAACATTTTGGGAGCTACAGAATGTTTAAGAAAAATATGTTTCCTGAAATATAAAGTTTATATAACATCACATGAATATGTCATTCAAATTACAAGGATTTTATGAGCCTCTTGTCAGTGTCCAGTAATGTTTTTATTCTGGTAAACATTACTTATTTTCTTTTTCCTGGTGATCGCTCAAAATTAACTGATATTTACTTGAGCCAAACAGTCAATTCACAAACATTTAAGGAGCACACACACTGTATAAAACACTGTTTTGAGTGCTGAGGAGAGAAAAAGCTGCATTAAGAATCTCATCCTGGTCCTTATGGAGCTACAAGTTTTATAAAGGATCTAACAATTATGCAAGGTAGGTGATACCAATCATATAAAATGTATTGGTGTCTCAAAGGAGAGACTATTATTTGTGGAATCTGGTGAAACTTCCTGTAGGAGGTGATATTAAATCATTATTTATGTGAACACTAGCAAGGGGACACTTTCTGGGTAAAGATGATGTAGATCTAGAAAGTAAAGAACGTGAGTGAGAACCCAAGATTTGGTTGGCTGGAGTAAATGATAATTGAAGACAGTAGTCAGAGATAAACAGGGAAAGGCTGGTTGTAGTCTGATTGCAGATTTTTTTTCAATGCCAGGAATAGCAGTCAGAGTTTGACCAGAGAAGCAGAACCATTACAAATATTATAGAATAATAATGTATTATAAGAAATAGACCTTACACAATTGTGGGAGGATCTGGAGAATTTTGGCATTCTATTGTTGTGTAACAAACCATCTCAAAAGTTAGTTGTTTAAAAAAACAACTATTTTACCTGCTTATGATTCTATGAGTTGTCTGGGGCTCAGCTGGGTGGTTCTTCTGTAGGTCTTACTGGGATCTCTTACATGGCTGTAGTCAGATTGTGGGTAGACGGCAATGTCTAAATGGTTTCACTCACTTATCTTTTGTTTAACAGGGATGTCTGGGAGGCTGTGACTCCATCCTTCCCCCCAACCCCTTTATCTCTCTACTTGGGTCTTTCATGTGACTAGTTTAGATACTTTACATAGTGGCTGCATGTCAAGAGCAAGCATTTAAACAGAATAAGCCTCCATGGTCAAATGCACATCAAGGCTTTCTATGTCCCATTCATTGGTCAGGCCTAGAGTCAATGTAGAAGAAGATCACACAAGGACGTGAATACTGAGAGGTGTGGTTCCCGGGGAGCCATCATAGTAATCATCTACTACACTATGCTAAAGGATTAGAAAATTTTTCAGAAAGTAATAGAGAGCTATTAAAATTTTTGTACAGGGAAGTGATGTAATTATATTAGTCTTTAGGAAGATTAATTTGTTAATATTGTTATAGGATGGTGTGAAGAAACACATGAGGCAAGGAGATCAATTAAAGATTATTACAAATAGTCAAGGTGAAAGGAATGAGGGGTGGGACTGTGATATCTGTCAGTCAACTGCTTAAATGCTTTCAGATCCATACCTCTCTCTTCCCCTAATGACAAAGGAGCTAATTATTGCAGTCTGTGTTTCCCAGGCTCCACATTGGGTGTCAGCTGGCTTCCTGCTAGTATGGCCAATGATAGGCTCTGGTGGAAGAATGGAGGGAGGAGAAAGAAGCCAGGGTAATTCTCTTTCACTCCCTGTCCCTTGGGTGATGCTTCTGGCAGCAGTGATAAATTTGGCTCCAGCTTTGGTAATTCTATCTTCCATTTTTTTTCTCCAGGGTAGGACAGGTAGAATTTACTGTTGTACTAATTTCTTGTTTGCCTCTCTATCACTTGTTTGGTTTCTTGGTTCTTCTCTCATCTGTGCAGTAAACTTTTATATTTAAGTTCCTCCATTTTAAGTAATCAGTTTCTGTTTTCATTGTTTAAACCTGGCTGATATAATTCCTGGCTGAAATCTGGAATAGTAAAGAGGAAGCAAGAAAGAAACACACAGCACTTGGTAAATAATTGGAAGGTTGAGTGTTTTTTAATAGGAGATATTAAACGTAATTTGGAGTTTTGAAATCTGGGTAACTGAAAGAATGGTAGTATTGACACAGGAGGGGGACAGGGAAGTGCTGGGTAGAGAAAGGCGGGTTCATGGCTATGGGTCCACCCTCAGCCCTGTGCCCATGGACCTAGGTGAGGACAGGCACTATTGCCTTTGTGCCCAAATGTTGTATTTCCCAAGACCACCTTGGCTTGCCCCATCCTGTGCCTTTAAAAACCCTGAGACCCTAGGGGGCACATACACAAGTGACTGGATATTGAGAGGAACACAAAAGCAGAAGAAGACACAAGGGGCTGGATGTCAAGAGAAACGCACCAGTGTAAGAGCACACTGACAGGCACCAGCCAACCTTCAGGCCATCAACTGGTGGAACAACAAGGAGTTTTACCAGGGTGGCCAGAGGAGAGCCCAGCCTCTGAGTGGCCTGACTCCAGTGGGAAAACCACCTTTCTGCTCCATCTCCCTTCTGCTGAGAGCTACCTCCACTCGATAAAATCTTGCACTCATTCTCCAAGCCCACATGTGATCCAATTCTTCTGGTACACCAAGGCAAGAAAGCACAGGTTACAGAAAGCCCTCTGTCCTTGTGATAAGGCAGGGAGTCTAAATGAGTTGACTAACACAAGCAGCCTACAGACAGCAAAACTAAAAGAGCACCCTGTAACACCCACCCACTGGGGCTTCAGGAGCTGTAAACATTCGCTCCTAGACACTGCCACGGGGTTGGAACCCCACAGCCTGCCTGTCTGTATGCTCCCCTAGAGGCTTGAGCAGTGGGGCACAGAAGAAGTGAGCCACACCCCCATCACACACCCTGTGCAGGGAACAAGGGAACTTTTCCCATTTCAGTATGAGTAAAGAAATAGAACAATGAGGAGGAGAAGCAACCTTTGAGGAGAAAGCAATGAGTTCAGTTTTGGACATATCAGATGTTTTGGATGGTGGGTTACTCAGATGATAATGAACACTAGGCAGTTGGGAGAGAGGTCAGGGGCACGAGTTTAGATTTTGGTACCATATGAATAGAAGTGGTTGTTGAGGTTATGAAAGCTTATGAGATTGCCAGGAGAATAGGTAGGAAAAACAGAATTTAGGAATTACTGATATACGGGACAATGAGAGTGAATAAGAGCCAAAGAAGAAGAGTTTGGGGAGATAGAAGTAGAATAACAAAATGTATTATTACAAAGCCAATGAGAGAATTTGAGAAAGATGGAGGTGTTTTAGTTTCCTACGGCTGCTATAACAAATTATCACAAACTTAGTTACAGGAAAGGGGTCCTGATCCACATGCCAAGAGGGGGTTCTTGGATCTCATGCAAGAAAAAATTCAGGGCAAGTCCATACAGTGAAGCGAAAGCAAGTTTATTAGGAAAATAAAGGAATAAAATAATGGCTACTCCATAAACAGAGCAGCCCCAAGGACTGCTGGTTGCCCATTTTTATGACTATTTCTTGATGATAGGCTAAACAAGGGGTGGATTATTCATTCCTCCCTTTTTTAGACTATATAGGTAACTTCCTGACATTGTCATGGCATTTGTAAACTGTCATGGTGCTGGTGAGAGTGTAGCAGTGAGGATGACCAGAGGTTATTCTCATTGCCATTTTGGTTTTGGTGGGTTTTAGACAGCTTCTTTACTGCAACCTGTTTTATCAGCGAAGTCTTTATGACCTGTATCTTGTGCTGACCTCCTATCTCATCTTGTGACTTACAATACCCTAACGATCTGGGAAGGCAGCCCAGTAGGTCTCAGCCTCATTTTACCCAGCCCCTACTTAAGATAGAGTTGCTCTGGTTTACATACCTTTGACATTTCCCCATTCCCTTTTACAGGAGAACCCTTAATCCTAAGGGTTGCAGAGGGACAAAGATCCATCTTCTGTAAATTCTTCAGGCTGAATGGGGCAATGATATTCCTGCCTAATTGTGAGGGTCTCTTGTGTTAAGGGTAGAAAGGAGATCAGTCAGAAAGCATCAGTATGGCGAGGGTCATTCATAACTCTGAGTTTAACAAAAAGGTGATACCTGGAGGATTAATTAGTGTTTAGTTTAACAAAACATTGAGTAAGCTTATCCTCATTCCTACACAAAGTGTACAACAGCAATATATTCCACAACAGTAAAGCAAAATAAGTAAAATTATTCCAAGCAAACTAAATTAGAAGACAGTCCATGAACTGAGCAAATGCTGAAACCAATATTTGTTGGTTGCTAGATGATTCCAATGTGTGCCTGGGATTAGAATACTGATCCAGAGTTTTACATTAACCACCCCTCTTTTTTTTTTTTGAGTAGCACTCAGAGATCACTGGTTTGTTCACAGGAATAAGCAAGGTTAGCCTAAATTGCAGAAATAAACTTAAAAACAATTGATGAGACTAGCATTTAGTAACGAATGTACAACAGTTCTTGCAACATAACTTTTCTCTCTCTAGTTCCCCATTTTTACTAAAGACAAATAATGGTAAGACTGATTTGCTTTATTACACTTGGCCTTATTATTTGTATAAAGTGCAGTCAGAAGACTTATTTTTTCCCATAAGTTCTTTTTAAATTGACTTTGATGAAACTCTACTCCATAGAAAGAATCTTAGATAAGACTTTTTTAGAGCTGAGCCTGCCATGG
This sequence comes from Mandrillus leucophaeus, assembly GCF_000951045.1. Classification (NCBI taxonomy): domain Eukaryota; kingdom Metazoa; phylum Chordata; class Mammalia; order Primates; family Cercopithecidae; genus Mandrillus; species Mandrillus leucophaeus. The sequence continues at coordinate 1,990,388 of NW_012103166.1, forward strand.
GTTTCTACCCTCAAATACCTATTGACTTGAGTAAATTCCTCTCTTCTTGGGGTCCCAAGATAACTTGGGGCTCCTGGGCCTACGAGAAACTAACATTCTTTACATACCACAGGTTAGAAACCCTGTACAAGGACTGTGCTGACAAGGTATGAGGCATTTCCCCAAGGAGTTTTTATTGGCTTTACAAGTCAGGTTTGATTCCTTACAGGAAAGCATGCCATTCCAGTCAAAGCCTTGGTGAAATAACCAATTTCTTCAATTATGCTCTGTTGCAAAAGAAAACAGATTTTTATTGCACTCATGCAAATAACTATATTGCCATAAATTAAGAATATTCACAAACAGTTGCCCAATTCTGGAGAAATCAGAGAGAAACAAATATGATCCAAATTTTGTTCACAGCAGTATACTTTACTCAATTGTTAAAATCTGTAAATAGCTCAAAAAAAAAAAAAAGTTTTCTTGACCCTGAAAAAGTAAACAAAGGATTGGCAACATTTTAAGCAAAAAGTTAAAAAGATTACCTTAGTCTTCTATTGGTTCAGTCAATTCAGATAACTCCTGTTCTGCTTGATATTCATGAACATTCCAGCTCTCTATGAGAGGTCTGAAAGTTTTTCCTCTATTCTGATGTCACAATCTCCAAAGTTATCAGAAAACCTGTATTTAAGTGCACCTCTTAAAGTCCTACAGTTGATTATAAAACCACCTTCTAAAGTGGACCAAAATGAGACAATTTTTTATAAATGAAAAAATTTCTTAGGACAGCCACAATTAAAAACACAATTGGCCAATGAATTTGGTTACCTCTCTGGCATACAACAATTTTATGTAACAATTATAATTATTAGTAATGTACACTAAATCATATCAGGATTATAGGAGTTTTCTATAATTTTGGAACATACAATAACACATTTATACAAATACAGCCCAAAGAAAACCAAACAGCATTTCATATTTGACAATGCTTCTTGTATGATTTTTTATACCAAATAAGCTAGATTTCCCTCTTTACATTAGTGTACTATTAATGTTAAAACCAATTCTTATTAAAAGTTTATAGGTAAATGTATTCAATCTTAATCAGGTTGACCATAAGATAAGATTTTCATAAACCTTTTATAACCCTTTACAGATTTTGTTAAAGAGCAGTTCATAAACAGGTCTTTGTTCTAAAAAAAACCTGTTGTTATTCCAATGTTTAATTTATAGAAAGACTGAATAATACCCCTTTATCTTTAGCTAATATGTTCACACACAGAATTTCTTTTACAATTAACTTTTTACAAACCTTCCACAACTTGTTTAAGCCTCTAGCTTTATTCTAACTTAAAACAATCCTTTAGCTGTTTAGGCAAAAAAACAAAAAACAAAAAACAAAAAACAAAAAACAAAACAAAACAAAAAACACATTCCCATGACTTTTTATAATCTTTTACCAAAAACACATTTCACTTTCTTTACACACCTTGCATGTAAAACTGTTTCTTCAGTAGTCTCAAATACATGTTACAATGTTAACTCTTAGCAACTTTTAATTAAAAACCTGGCTAGTAAGGGATTTTAATTACATACTAGGTGTGGAGCCTAGGAC
>NW_012103166.1:1992034-2005720 GCF_000951045.1 Mandrillus leucophaeus
AGTTTTCTATAATTTTGGAACATACAATAACACATTTATACAAATACAGCCCAAAGAAAACCAAACAGCATTTCATATTTGACAATGCTTCTTGTATGATTTTTTATACCAAATAAGCTAGATTTCCCCCTTTACATTAGTGTACTATTAATGTTAAAACCAATTCTTATTAAAAGTTTATAGGTAAATGTATTCAATCTTAATCAGGTTGACCATAAGATAAGATTTTCATAAACCTTTTATAACCCTTTACAGATTTTGTTAAAGAGCAGTTCATAAACAGGTCTTTGTTCTAAAAAAAACCTGTTGTTATTCCAATGTTTAATTTATAGAAAGACTGAATAATACCCCTTTATCTTTAGCTAATATGTTCACACACAGAATTTCTTTTACAATTAACTTTTTACAAACCTTCCACAACTTGTTTAAGCCTCTAGCTTTATTCTAACTTAAAACAATCCTTTAGCTGTTTAGGCAAAAAAACAAAAAACAAAAAACAAAAAACAAAAAACAAAACAAAACAAAAAACACATTCCCATGACTTTTTATAATCTTTTACCAAAAACACATTTCACTTTCTTTACACACCTTGCATGTAAAACTGTTTCTTCAGTAGTCTCAAATACATGTTACAATGTTAACTCTTAGCAACTTTTAATTAAAAACCTGGCTAGTAAGGGATTTTAATTACATACTAGGTGTGGAGCCTAGGACCGAGACAGAAGGGCAGATAAGGTCTGACTTTCTAGCATAGCTAGGGGGCGTGACTAACTCAACATATCCCATATCCCTGGGCCTTATCTAGACTCTAATGCTCCAAATTAGGTAAATTGAACAATTTTCAAAAGTTGAGGAAGCAGTTTATGACCTTGAAGCATTTAGCAAACCTAATATATGACCTCCATAATTTAGAACAAATATTTACATGTTTTAAGATATTTTTATTTCGCCAGTAACCTTTAAAACTATCTTTATTTCCCAAAGATTACTTAACTCACATGAACTAAAAGGCATTACACTTTCTACTTTTCTAACAAAATATTTGATTTAAGCTTTTATTATTTTTAAGTCAATAGTTAAAGCTCTTTCATACATACACATCACACACACAACACATTATATAAATACAGAGGCAGCAGAAGATAAAGGGCTCGTCCTCCAAGCTGGGAATTGAACCCTGAACACAGGCCACCATTATGAAAAGAGAAAGCATAGTCACATAGTTACAAGGTCAAGCTCCAAAGGACATACAAGACAAGAGTTAAACCTCATCCAGTTTTTTCAGGGACCTGCAATGAAGTTTATAACTGACCAGTTTGCTGGGCCATCTTAAAAATCAGGCTTACAGATGTCCTAATTCTGTGTTCTATCCCAAGGTATCCCTCTTGGTGACAGAACAATTCAGAAAGACACACAAAGCACACCAAATTCACTACAGCTTAAGAGTAGTCCCACAAATCCTTCTTTCCATGAATCAAAACTTTAGAGAGGAGATAAATGGTGATTTTTACAATTCATTCAACTGGTTTGCACAGAGGAAGAAAGGATGGGTTTGCCTGAGGCAGGGTGGGGAAGGCAAGTGCTCTGGGAGGCCAGAGAAAGACCCACCCATTGCGGGGACACTGAAAAGCTCAGGCGGACGCTTGTCTGCTGTGAAGGGATCTTTTCCAACAGTCCCATCAGCTCTCAAGTTTCCCCTTTTAGGGAAGAAAAAGCTCCCCATGTCCCATGATTCCGTACTTGCCTAATCCTGTCACCCACAGCCCCAGCAAAGAGTGTAAAACAGATTAATTCAAAGAGAATAGCAGTTAACATCTTGTAGTGTCAAACCCATTCTTAGACAAAAGGGACTTACCAAGAGAGGCCTTTAACTTCCTAAATCTTAGAAGGGACTCTAACTCTTCTAAGTTGGGCCTCTAACCCAAGGTCTGTCAAGTGTCCTTTGCTTTTTATTAAGAGGAGCCTGTAACCTACACTGTCTTAGGAGACACTAACTCCCCTAAATCGGGCCTGCAGCCCAGTCCCATCCTTTACCTGGGTATATGCACCCCACTTACCCGAAGTCATTCAATTAGTGCTGCAGCCTGTTTTCTTTGTGTTGGGGGTCTCCTCGGTATTGTCCCTTCCGTCATTCACCAGAAAGATGTTACTGGACCCCACCACTTACCCAAAGTTAGCCTTTGGGTCGGGGGTTTCCATACTATAGTCCCTTCCGTGGTCACCAGAAAGATGTTACAAGAAAGGGGTCCCAATCCAGACTCCAAGAAAGGGTTCTTATATCTCACGCAAGAAAGAATTCAGGGCAAGCTCACAGAAAAAAGTGAAAGCAAGTTTATTAGGAAAGTAAAGGAATAAAATAATGGCTTTCCCATAGACAGAGCGGCCCCAAGGGTTGCTGGTTGCCCATTTTCATGTCTATTTCTTGATGATATGCTAAACAAGGGGTGTATTATTCATTACTCCATTTTTTAGACCATATAGGGTAACTTCCTGATGTTGCCATGGCATTTGTAAATGGTCACGGCACTGGTGGGAGTGTAGCAGTGAGGATGACCAGAGGTTATTCTCATTGCCATTTTGGTTTCAGTGGGTTTTAGCCAGCTTCTTTACTGCAACCTGTTTTATCAGCAAGGTCTTTAGAATGTCTTAACCATCTGGGAATGCAGACTAGTAGATCTCAGCCTCATTTTACCCAGCCCCTACTTAAGACAGAGTTGCTCTGGTTTACATGCCTCTGACAACTTGGTGGCTTAAACAACAGGCATTTATTATCATCAGTTAAGTCATAATTCTGGCATGGGTCTCATCTGCCTAAAATCAAGATAACACCAAGCTGCAATTTATTTTTTATTTTTATTTTTTATTTTTTGAGGCTCTGGAGAAGGGTTTTCTTCCTTGCTCCTTTGAGTTGGCACAATTCACTTCCTTGTGGTTGTGGGGCCAAGGTCCCATTTGCTCCCTGGCTGTTGCCAGAGAATCCTTCGCAGATTCTACAGGCTGACTGCATTTTTTGCTTGTGGTTTCTTCTCCATTTTCAAAGCCAGCAACTCTGGGTTTAGTTTGTGTCACATTTCAAATGTCTCTTTTTTCTTCTATCATATCTCTGTTACTGATGCTTGACTTCAAAGGGCTCATGTGATTACCTTGTACCCACCTGGATAATCCACAAAATGCTCTAACTCATGAACTATAACCTCAATTCACGAAATCTGCCAAGTCCCTTTTTCCATGTAATGTAACATATTCACAGGACCCAGGGATTAAGACTTGGGCATATTTGGGGAGTTGTTATTCTTCCTAACACAGAAGATAAATCCTCACTGTCATGTAATTCAAAGGCCAAATAGAATGAGAAATAAAATAATTTAGGATTTGGTGATTTGGAGTCCATAGGTGCTCTCTGGAATAAATACTTCTATGAATTGACAAGAAAAGAGGACAGCTTGCTGAGCTTAATGTTGCATGAGGGTAGACAGGAGGTGAAATGCAGTAGGCAGAGTTGTGGGATAATTGTTAAGTGAGGTAATATATATAATTATGCTCAGCACAGTGACTTGCAGGTAGCCAGAACTCAGTCCTTGTTTACCAAGTTCATACCTCTCTCCCTAGTAGTTTGGTGACAAAGTGAAGGAATAGAGGTGTATACTTAGAGACTAAAGGAAATCCCTAGAGAAATAGAAATAAAAGCATGGGTAGAGGAGGGGGCAATTGAACAATAGCTATTGGGGTTATTTAGGAGGTAGAAATGTATGGGCCCAAGTCAAGTTGAAGAATTAATCTTAAAAAAGAGATGAAGTCTTTATACTGAATGCAAGAAGGAAGAAGAGGATATACAAAAACAAGCATTTAAAAGTAAAAAGGAGAGGAAGTGGTGTCTTAGGCTACCTGAGTTGCTAAAAGGGAATACCTGAGGCTTGATAATGTATAAAGAAAGGGGGTTTATTTGGATCACGGTTCTGTAGGCTGTACAAGAAGCAAGGGCACCAGCATTTGCTTCTGGTGAGAGCTTCAGGCTGCTTCCAATCATGGTAGAGGGGGAAGGAGAACCAGTGTGCAGAGAACACATGGCAAGACAGAAGAAGTGAAAGGGAGCAGAGGAAGGTGCTAGGCTCTTTTAAACAACCAGCTCTTGCTTTGGGGAGGGGGTGATCTCTCATGGGAATTAATAGAGCAAGAACTTGCTCATTACCTGGAGGAAGACAAGTTATTCATGAGAGATATTTCCCCATGACCCAAACACTTCCCACATCAGGGATCAGATTTCAACATGAGACTTGGTAGGGCCAAAGAAACCAAATCCAAACCATAGCAGATGGAGATGACTATGTCAGAGACCCCTCAAACTTTGAAGGAGGATATGTGCTTCTTTGCATGTGTCCACGAGGTTTGTGATTGGTGGGACTGAGGAGATAGTAGCTTGAACTGAAAAACTACCAGAACTTTATTTTTTTCTCCTGCAAACTGACTTCATTTTTTTCCTACTTCTCCATCACATGGCTGGCAGAAGGTCACCAACTCACACCTCTCAAGTTTTCAACTTTTTCACTCAAAAACCAGGTCAGACTAACTCCTAATTCTAAATTTTTCAGAAGAATTAATTTGACACACTTATTTTGCTGCAGATGTCCCTTTTACATTCAATTACCCATGACTGAGAGGAGCCCAACACTGACAGCAGAGAAGGAGATGACAGGTACTTCAGTGGGGTGAGGTACTGACAGGATAGCTTTACTGAGTACAGTGAAACCACAAGCATAGCAGCAGGAGTGGATGAATGGCTCATGCTTATAAAAACAACATGGATTGTGGTTAGATTATTACTAGAGCTGAAGTTCAGGGCTTTATTCTAAGGGTTACTGTGGATCAGTGAACAGAAGAAAGCATGAAAGGCTGTTATTAAAAGGACTGTTTCTATGTCAAACTTTTTTTTAAAAAAAAGAAAGGATAACAAAACAAACAAACAAAAAACACAAAAAATACCGGGAAAAGGAGGAGCTTGAATGAAGAATATGGAAAAAGGAAGGCAGTCATTTGGAGCCAGGCATTGTGCCAGTCTTTTGCTAACCTCCATGACCAGAACAGACATCTTCTTTCTTGTAGTGGGTAGTATTCACCCAGGATATTCCAACTGGGCCTAGAATAGAATGTTCCAGAAGCTTAAAGCCTTCCTGACATGAAGTTTTCTTCCAGGAATTTAGTGAAAGTATAATGCTGAATAGAAGTGGTGGAAGTGGGAATCTTTGTTTTATACCAGTTCTTAGAGGAAAAGCTTTCATCTGTTCACCATTGAGCATGATATTTGCCAGGGACTTTTGATATATCATCTTTATTATGATGAGGTAATTTTCTTCAGTTTTTACCATAAAAGGGGGTGTTAAATCCAAAAGTTCCTAACAGATTAAAACAATGCCAGGACTTAGTGTGGTTTTGCTCAATTATTTTCTTCCCTTCAATTAGCATGATTATCATTGTTATTAAATCAATTGTATCATGTGTGAAGAAGCCAATTTTCATAAACTAAATTGCCTCGTCGTGTGTTTTCCAGATCGAAATCATTGAAGACCGAAGTTCTGAAGATGGTATCAAAAAGGCAGTTTTAAATACATAAACCGTTCATTTAGATGTGTACACAAGATAATAGAAGGCACATACACTCTGCACAATTACTATGTTCCATTTTCATGGGGCAAGTGTCAGATCTACATGAATATTGAGGGCATATCATTGTGGGTACACCTGTTACATTCATCGTTAGAAACATAGTCACAAATGGGTTGAAGCTCTTTCATGAATGAAGGGCAAGGAAGAAGCTCTTATTTTAGAAGTAATACCACTTAAATATTTATGATGAGTTTCAAATCACTGAGAATATTAGTTCTTAATGAGAACATCAATAGGCCCACAGCTAGAATGAGGTGAAAGCTGCTGCTAGTCTTCTAATGCATCAGTTTAAATGGTCCCACTGATACAAGCCCACACTCGACTTTCTTTGTTATGCATTACCTAGAAGACGAAATAAATCTCAGCATGAAATGTGCTGGAGCGATATAATTCACCTCAATGGTATCTCTGCTATCCTGCATTTCATTTTTTTCCTAAGAGTCTGCTACATCAACCCACACTGATCGTCTTTGACTAGAAAGTCAAGAATTTAATGGATTTAGCTTCTTCTCATAGAAAATTGTTCTACTGAAAACTTTTTTGAGCCTAACATTTTACTCTCAATTGCTAAAGACATTGCTTACCAGTGTTATAATCATATATGAATTCAAAGCCAATTTAAGATCAAGTATCCATCTGTTTATAGGTATGTTGTTAAGTATATATAGTTTGCCTTAAGTTGATAAGATTTCTCCTTAAATAGAGTCCTGCCTATCATTTTTTTTCTTGTCATAATAACTTAAAGTTTTATTTACTGAAGCCCATACAAATGACATTTAAAAGAAATAAGGACATCACACTTTCCTCCTTTTCTGACATTATCTAGAGCAGTGCTGTTCATTAGTACTTTCTGTGGTGAGAGAAATGTTCTATATTTGTACTGTCTAACATCTAACATGGTAGCCATGAGCCACATGTGGCCTCTAAGCACTTGAAATGTGGCTAGCATGCATGCCTAAGGAACTGAGTTTCTAATTTTATTTAATTTTAATTCATTTAAATTTAAATTTAAATTGCTACATGTGACTCTTATCTCACATATTGGCCAGAACAGATGCAGAATATTTTCATCATTGCAGAAAGTTCTATTGGACAGTTCTGTTTAAGAGATATAAATTTTTTCCTGAGTAGGGAGTAGGTAGTCTTCTCTGCAACTCTCAGCTCCTAATGTACTATGGAGAATGCAACTGCACTTGATAAACACTTACTGCTTGATCAGTTTCTTTATAGGAAAGCCTACTTTTCATTTCTGGCCTTTGAATCATTATAAAATCTACCTTTAGTTCTTACAGTTACTTGTTCCTTTAGGATTTCTATATTTTTCTTTCTCAATTCTTAGCCAGCAATTAGAGCTAGCTACAACCACATAGTATGATGCCTTTGCTGGTTTTCTCTGCCACGCTCCTGATAGATGTAGGTAACTAAAAAACCAAAACCAAAACAACAGATTGTGTTTCTCTGCTATATTTATCAAATAAGATATAATATTTTAATCAGAGTACATAAATGAGAGTAAGATTTAAAGAAAATCTAATATAGGTATAGTCAAGTACCTCTCAGTAAACTTTATACGTGATGGATCATGGCATAATCTTAGTTTTTTTTTTTTTTTTTTTCAGGGCATGGTAATTGGAATGAAATTCCCCTGAATTGGTATGGGTTTCACAATGTCTGTGTGCTTCAGTTATTCAAGAAAACTTGGTATTTAACATCTCTGAAGACAGTTTGACTAGCCTGTTATTTGTTCAGCACACATGGTTTTCTCTCTGGAGATGGTTGAAATGTACTTTTCTCCACACAGAAAAGGGAGTTTGAAGGAAATGAAAGCAAATCATGGTCTTCTGCTATGATTATGTGGACCTATAGACAAGATTCAGGCATTGTTCTACTTTATAACTGTACTATGTACTGTAAAGTAGTGTTGAAAAATTAACATTTTTGCTTCCCATACACATATCTTTTGAAAAGATATGGGTCTTTAAAAAGAGGTCATTCTAGATCAGAGATCACCCTCAGAAACTACAAATTTATCAAAGGTAGATGAAAATCAATGAGAATAACTTGGTATATCCAGTGGTTTAGAGCAAGAACTCTAAAAAGTCTGAATTTGAATCCCATATTACTAAAAGTGTAACCTTGGGAAAATTATTTATTGCCTCTGTGCCTCAGTTTAGTCACCATTAAAATTAGGCTATTAATAATACGTAATAATAGCTCACATGACAAAAGGCTTATAGTTAGTGCTCAAAAACCCATTATTATTACTGCTATATTATTATTATTACCTTACTGGCTACACTTGAAAAGGCTATCCTTACAAAGCATTAATTAGACAGAGTCAGAGAAATTGCCAACTAAGAGTGGACCGTTAGGCTGTTTAACACAGACTAGAGAAGTAACATTACTGCAATAAGCAAGAAGAGAGAATCAGTGAAATCCTTTTTATGAAAGAAATATTTCTGTGTGTCCACGTCATGTCTTCCAATGCCTTCTCAGTGTAATCCTTTGTTGTGGAAAACTTTTCCATTGTGCATTCCATCTGTGGGTGCTCAGTTCTACCTTTTCTCCCAACTGCATTTCCTTAATCAAGGATTGAGCTGAAAGATTTGCACTAGGAAATCTGAGGTGGAAGGACAAAGATGACCTGTGATATTGAGGGAGAACAAAGGCCAAGACAAAGATGCAGGTTATTTCAGGTCTGGCCCTCCAGCTTCTGCATTTCTTTATTTTTCATATCCAGGGTTACACAAACACATCAGGCATCTTAGACTTATCCCTAGTTCTGGGTGAAGGAGAAATGAAAATCTCTCCAAACTCAACTTGTAAGGCCTTGACAGGAGGTACTAACCATCTTGCTAATCTAACCCTCATGATATGCCTCCAATTTGGAACGTAAATTTCTGGTTAGTTGCTTTTACCGTAGAGCCTCTTCTTCCTTTCTCTCTTAATTAGAGTTTTGGCCTTGATTTCTTGAATGCCTTGCTGACATGAAGCTTTCTTCCAGGAATTTAGTGACAGTATAATGTTGAATAGAAGTGGTGGAAGTGGAAATTCTGGCCTTGTTTCAATTCTTAGAGGAAAAGCTTTCATCTGTTCACCATTGAGCATGATATTTGGCATGGACTTTTCATATATGCTCTTTGTTATAATGAGATCGTTTTCTTCAGATTTTACCATAAAAGGGGGTGTTGAGTTTTGTAAAAACCCTTTCTTTTGCATCAATTGAGATGCTCATCTGTTTTTTTCCTTTATTCTGTTTGTGTGGGATATTATACTGATTAATATTTGTGTGTGAACCATCCTTGCATTACAGGAATAAATCACACTTTGTGATGGCATATAATCCTTTTAGCATATTGTTGAGACCTGTTTGCTAGTACTTTGTGGAAGAATCATACCATTTTTGATATGGGAAAGACTGTTCTCTTATTACATATAAGGAAACTAAAACTTTTAGGAGAGAAAGTAGTCTGCCCAAAGTTGTATATCTGGATGTTATTGTCAAGGTAGAGTATAAAACCTGAGATTCCCAAATTTCCTCAGGTGCTTTTTTTAAATATTGGTTTGAGTTTTGAGTGATCCACAGGCTGCTTTTAATTTTCTAATTTAATTGGCTTTGGGGTGGGGATGAGTACCTAGGCAATGAGTTTTCTTGTGTAACCAATATTAATCACCTCTGACACAGACATGATAACTGTGGAGAAAGCCTTGAGTACTACATAAGTCAGTTGTAGATCAATAACATGGAGACACGCTACCCTCAGTTATGAAGTGCAGCCTTGAGGTCTAGCATTGTGGAGGGGTTACATGGAGATGGCTGTGAGCATCATAGACTTTCAGGCTGTCAAATTGGAAGAAACCTAGGCCAAATGTTTTATTCAATGAGAAAAATAAGACATCATCATGAGGGTATAAATGAATGGATTCATTTTAATGACAGGGCAGTGTTCCTGGCCAAGTATGTTATTATCAGGTAGCAGGGGAAATTACTAGTGCTGATGAGACAACTATTCAAAAGGCAGCACACTTTCCACTTTCATGCTGAGGGAAATCTAAGCTTGCTGGCTAATAGCTATGCTCACTGTAGGGAAATTCTCAGGGGCAAATCAGTGCAACAAAACCTACATTTTTGCATTAGTTTATCTAAAGGTTACTGTAGTCTTTAATCCTCTACAAGGTTTTCCAAAGATGTCTTACAAAATTTCCTTAAAGAAATTTTTCTGAAATCATGACCCTGTCAAAGAATTATCTTTACCTGCTGCTTACTTTATCATAATTTTTTTTTTTTTTTTTTTTTTTTGAGGTGGAGTCTTGCTCTGTCACCCAGGCTGGAGTGCAGTGGTGCAATATCGGTTCACTGCAAGCTCTGCCTCCTGGATTCAAGCCATTCTCCTGCCTCAGCCTCCCGAGTAGCTGAGTAGCTTGGACTACAGGTACGCACCACCACCCTCAGCTAATTTCTGTATTTTTCATAGAGACGGGGTTTTACCATGTTGGCCAGATTGGTCTTGATCTCTTGATCTTGTGATCCACCCACCTCGACCTCCCAAAGTGCTGGGATTACAGGCGTGAGCCACCACACCCAGCCTATTTTATCAGAAATTTTATAGGAGATGAAAACTTCATACAGTAGAACTTTATGATGGACTTTATTAAATAAAATTTTATTTTATAGGCTGCCATGTTGCCTTGTTCAATTGATTTACATACACTGTAGAAAGCTTTATACAATATAGTGTACAGGTGTACAATTTATAATTGATTAAATAGCATGCTTCTGATCATTCATACAAAGAAGTTGGACACTAGGCCTCAGTTAAGAACAGAAACCAATTTTACAAGATTGCTTTTATGGGAAAAGTAAACTGAACATACTTCTCTTAGGCTTACAGGATCTGATTCAGTCAACAATCTGGTAATCAACCTAGTGAAACTACTATACAATGCCTCTTCTAGTTTTTAATAAGAAGCAGGAAAATATATATGTGTATATATTTCCTCCCCACGCCCCATAATATTTTCTGCTTATGTTTGAGATCCTTAGGAAGGTAAGCCTCAAGTCTTGCATTTGACCAGTTAATCCAGTGACACATATTAACTGAACATGTATTATGAATTCTATTTTGAGAGGAAGAAGACAGGTTAGAGATAAAGGTGCTTCCATTCTATAAAGGCAGAAAAGACAATTTTTTAAAATACAAGGGAGAATATGATTAACATGAAAGGAGTACAATTGGAATCCAGAGATTAAGGAACTTCAGAGTACCATTTTTGACTGCCTTTCTAGAATAAATAGTATATAAATAAGGCTTTGAAATACTTCAGTGGGCAGATACAGGGCAGGACATTCCAGATTGAGAAAACAGCACTAAGAAAGAAGGCAATAGGAAAGGGTGAGATGAGTTTGGGGAATAGTGAGGAACCCCATTTGCTGGAACATAGGGTTCACGTAGGTCAGTAAAAGATATCAGTGTAAAAAAATAGGACTTTGAAAACTAAAGTCAAGCTATAGGAAGATTAAGGAGGGCCCAGTGTGTGAGGTGAATTTGTAGGAAGAGAGTAGGTAGTGGCAGGGAGGCAGCAATTATTTAGAAAGTCACAAATAGGAGGAGAAGAGAGAGAACGATGGATAGGGAGAGAAGGATGGATAGGAGATAACCTTGCAAAGCCAGGGCATGAGTTAGTCAGACTGGTTCAGTCATCTGGGAGATGTGTGTTGCCAGTGGTAGGATCCTGGCAAAGTGAATGCTCCACCTAGCACTCTGGCTTTCTGGGAGGCAGTTCCTCAGCACATCTACATTCAGAGCTGAACTCTTCCCTTCGAACATGAACTCTTTGAAACTGGCCTGCACTACAATGGATTGCTTCTCAGAGCAATCTCTTAAAACTGGGTATCTGCCAACTTTAAATGGAGCTCAGACCTTAAAAGGCTCCAGGTTACAGCAAAGGTTGTACCCATGTTGTCTGCATTGAGTTTAATGTACCCTGAGAGCCCTTCCAGCTCTGTGGATGAGATGGCACAAAATCAATACAGGGTTCCGCCTGTATTCTAAACTATGAACCAAGTGGGGAGATATGAGCTTCGTAACCCCCAATGTCCTAATTACCTGCATTGACTTGCTAGGCAGTTGCAGGTTATTTACTTACTGAAACCTTCATTTCAGATGGAGAAGACCATTCGAAGACAGTGAAATATTTCACAGTAGGTCTGTTTAGGGATCCTGACTCAGCCTGATTCCTATGGAAAATTCTGCGTGTTAGGCTTTTAGTGAAACAAATCAGTTGCGCCAGCCTCTGTCATCTTTTCAACAGCTGTTTTTGCTTCCAAAGTAGATTTTTCAGAATGCCTAATGAAGAGCTCAGGTAAAAGTTATGGGGTTGTGTGACTATTCTTGATTTTCTCCCAGCTTATTCTTCATTTTGTTTTCACCTTCAAGGTAGGCCTACTGATCTCCCAGAGCACAGGAGTAAGAGAACTTCCCCTACCTTTGTCTCCCAGGAGTGCTGGCTGAGCTAGGCTTCTACCTGATCATAATGGAGAATAGCTCAGCTGTCACTGCCAACTGCTCTGGCTGACAGGGAATGAAAATTCAAAGACAATTCTGAAAACAGCAAAGAGGGTTGTAGAAGGTTCTCAGTGGCAGGAGCTCTTTCTTCAGGAGAAATGAAGGGACCACTCCTTTAACAGGGGCTGTAAAATATGTCCCAACTCCCATATTTTTGTTTTTCCTGCTGTCTCTGCAAAATAGGATTGCACAGGAGCTTATAATGTGAAAGGAGGAAGCCAGTGACTTTCCAGTGTCCCAGGGGAAATGGCAAAAGTTTTCTTTCTCTTCTCAAATCTGGGCAATCCTCAAATAACCTTAGCTTTATGAAGTACTTATAATGCACAAGTTATCTGGTATGTAACAAACTATTCCCCATGCAAAACAAAGGAACACGGACTTCAGTGCAGAGTGAGGAACTTTACAATATGATAAATCTTTTAATGGTGATGGTTGTTATGATGAGTTAATGAGGGAGGTAGGGAATCCTGAAAACGTTTTTACTCAAGCATCTTAGATAAAAAGCCATCTTAATATCCATTTCCTGAAATTCAAGGATATATACCATGGTTAGCAAACTATGGCATAAAAAGGCAGCCTCGGGCCAGCCACCTTTTCTCGTGTGTGTATAGTAAAAAGTTGTAATAGAACATAGCCATGTCCATATCTACATATAGTCCATAGCTGCTTTTGTGCTACAATGGCAGAGTTGGACAGTTGCAACAGGGAACTTATGGTTCACAAGTCCAGTATGTACAAGAGTACGGTCCTCCGGTAATAATAACTTGCTCTGTATAATACTTTATCACTATCTAAGGACTTTCTTGTCCATTATCTCACTTGGCATCTACACCAACTCTATGAGATAGGCAGAGAAAATATCATTCTTATTTCACAGCTAAGGAAACTAAGCCCCTAAGGGATACCTTCGCACTATCTGGGTACTAACTAGTGAAGAACCAGTGATGTCTAGAGAAGACCTTTAGGGGCCGTAAAAATTGAAGAGATAATGGTCCATTATGATAGGTGGAACTATTCAGCCCCATTCTTCACTCCTTCCTATATCTACAGCCTTTGTCATGTAACTTGACAGTTTGTCTCTCAAAAGGTGAAGTGTACTGTCCTATCTCTTGAATTTGGGCTTGGCATTTTGACTTGCTTTGTCCAATGAGATGTTAGTAGGGACAATTCTAGCAAGGACTTGAACTGTGCTTGTGCACTGCAGCATGCCCTCTCTTCCATGTCTGTCAGTGCCAAGAGTAGAATATTCAGTATAGGAAGCTGCAGTACAGTTCTCTGGGTAGCTTTGAATCAACTCATATCTCTTCCCTGAGCTAGACTGATGGTTCAAACCAGAGAAAAGTGTAGCACCTGGCTGTCTCTCAGTCCTATTCTAAGAAGTAGAGCTGTTCCACCCACCCTAACCTGAAGCAGAGCTTCTTAACTGAGTCTAGCCTAGATGAGACAAAACCCGATGGAC
>NW_012103166.1:2005770-2013066 GCF_000951045.1 Mandrillus leucophaeus
CAAGGATATATACCATGGTTAGCAAACTATGGCATAAAAAGGCAGCCTCGGGCCAGCCACCTTTTCTCGTGTGTGTATAGTAAAAAGTTGTAATAGAACATAGCCATGTCCATATCTACATATAGTCCATAGCTGCTTTTGTGCTACAATGGCAGAGTTGGACAGTTGCAACAGGGAACTTACGGTTCACAAGTCCAGTATGTACAAGAGTACGGTCCTCCGGTAATAATAACTTGCTCTGTATAATACTTTATCACTATCTAAGGACTTTCTTGTCCATTATCTCACTTGGCATCTACACCAACTCTATGAGATAGGCAGAGAAAATATCATTCTTATTTCACAGCTAAGGAAACTAAGCCCCTAAGGGATACCTTCGCACTATCTGGGTACTAACTAGTGAAGAACCAGTGATGTCTAGAGAAGACCTTTAGGGGCCGTAAAAATTGAAGAGATAATGGTCCATTATGATAGGTGGAACTATTCAGCCCCATTCTTCACTCCTTCCTATATCTACAGCCTTTGTCATGTAACTTGACAGTTTGTCTCTCAAAAGGTGAAGTGTACTGTCCTATCTCTTGAATTTGGGCTTGGCATTTTGACTTGCTTTGTCCAATGAGATGTTAGTAGGGACAATTCTAGCAAGGACTTGAACTGTGCTTGTGCACTGCAGCATGCCCTCTCTTCCATGTCTGTCAGTGCCAAGAGTAGAATATTCAGTATAGGAAGCTGCAGTACAGTTCTCTGGGTAGCTTTGAATCAACTCATATCTCTTCCCTGAGCTAGATTGATGGTTCAAACCAGAGAAAAGTGTAGCACCTGGCTGTCTCTCAGTCCTATTCTAAGAAGTAGAGCTGTTCCACCCACCCTAACCTGAAGCAGAGCTTCTTAACTGAGTCTAGCCTAGATGAGACAAAACCCGATGGACCTATAGGTCACTGATGTTTTAAATCACTGAGTTTTGAACTGGTTTGTTACACGGTATTTTTGTAGCAATGCTAACTGTTCCAGAGCACACTGAACTCTAGCACAAGTATAAGAAACTACTCTAGTTTCTTCACTGTGCACTGATTACCAACTTGTCTGAGCCCAGTGAGACACAGCACACTCATATGCAGTAAGTAGATGAGGTGGATTTTCACTTACAGATAGGCAACAAGGGGCAACAGAAGCCCAGGATTCATTGTGAGCCAGTCCCTCAAGGTTCAGAAAGCTTCCTAGGGTGGATAGAGTCTCATCTGCACATGCCTCACTTGCGCCACAGATGAGGGGCCCTCAAAAAGTAGCCTGCCCTGGGTTACATACCTTGGGGTCACATGACACACCTGGCTAAAGCTTGAAGGACATCCTGTTATTGGGGGGGAGGGGTGACTGGAACAGAGCCCAACCTGTTCCAGCCAGTTTCCCCTGCTGATTTTATCTTTTTAAAAATAGCAAATATTATTAATCAGTCTACCAAACACATTCTCGTTTGTTTCCCTGTTTTGCTGGGTACTTGTTGCTCACTGAAGTCTGCCATTTGGATCATATAGTAGTGCTCCATTGTCCACTCTCCTAGCATGAATGAGAGATTTAACAGCTCTGATTACACAAAGTCATGAGAAAAGGCTCCTATGGCAACCACAAGCCCCTCAAAAGCTGTATTATGGCCGCTCCAGTCTCCAGTTGATTTTCAGGAAACATCCACTCACTTGTCCTCTTATTAAGGACCTGCTATTTTTCAGAACAGAGGCAGAAAGACTACTTGGACACCTCCCTTCTAAAAGCAAATTCCTTTCTGGACTGGACATTTTGTATTAGTGTTATCCCTTTTATTTGTTTCAATGGAGCCTAGCAGACCAGAGGATGCAGAAATCCCCCAGCTTGCAAATATACTCATTTCCTCAGCTTTCTTTTTTGTTTCCCTCCCTACCCTTCACCCCTTTCTGTTCTTGTTTACTTTTTATCCCACAGCTTATAACTATCCAAGGCTTAAAAGAAGGGTTTTCTTGGCATGAAGTCAATTCAGACAGTAAGTGCATCATCTTGGAGAGTAATCAGGAAGGACTGGAGGCTTTGGAACCTCTGAGAAGCAGAAGAAAATGCCGCTCACCCCTCCCTCTCCCGCAAGCCCCTCCTTCCTCTCCTGGGATCCTGTAGAGCCAGACTCATTCATCAACATGTCTTTCTCTCTTTAAAAAACAACTCAACAAAACAGGAGAGGACTTTAGAAAGCCTTTGTAAAAGGCTTAAAGAAACAGGCTCTTTTTATTCCAGTCTACGCTCTTGAAACCAAGAACCTGTCTACACACTTAATTATCTAGATAATTGAGGTCCAAACCACATTCTGACCTGACATATTCAAATAACTTTAAGTCAAAATATTTGGGAGTGAAGGAGTTTTAAAAAGTCTTCCTTTCTTTGAGGGGACCACATTAGCCTACTAGTGGTGCCCCCAAGACTCAACTGTGGAAACTTACCTAGCTTTAGTTATCCAAGGTAGGAGGGTCATGGTTTTACTCTTGAATAAAGTAAAGTGGTTAAGGAGAGAAAGTCTTCTCTTGGCTGTTTGTAAACCAAAGCCAGTTCAGAAGATTTTGGCAAGGGATTCCCATCAGTCCCAACTCTGACCCATTTCTTACCTGCTAGCTTCTGTATAATCCACAGAATTTAGAATCAGGACAACAATCTTTGGATATACCTGATTTTTTGTTTTCTTCTTCCTCCAAAAGTAGGGGATCATGCAGGCTTTTTTCTCTTGTCCTTTGTGTTTATCCATGTTGAGTCCTCTTAACATGGAACCTCTGAAGCTGCATGCATTCTGGAAACAGTAATTTCTTTGCCACTGATAGCAAGGAAAGTTGCGTGGCTATCATCTTTATCAGTTGTGTGGCTACTGCTGCTGCTGGTGGTAGTAAGGTAGAGCAGGTTTCTCACTGTTGATTAAGGGGAGCTTTGCAGGTCACAATGGGGGGGCTAGAGGAAGGGATTAGATGTGGCATAATAGGTAGTCTGTGTAGTCACCAAAACTTCTACAGCTGAGGACTAGCTCAAGGAAAATGAGGTTTGAGATAATTCCCCACAGTGGTACTCAAGATGGATTGGAACAAGAGAGACTAAGGCAGACAGGATGGCTGGGGTCAGTTACTACAATTTAGGCCAATGTTTCTCAGGGTGAATTTCAGGTAATGCTATAATCACAGGGGTTCCATGATCAAACCTTTTACCTCACCCTTGGAAATTCATGATGCACAGGAGCACATTAAAATCTCTGGGAGGTTCTGCAGCAAAGACTTTAACACAATGTTCCCCAAACATATTTGACTATAGAAACATTCCTGTATGTAGCACCTATTACCTATGTGTGGTGTCAGGTCTTCACAGAGAAATGGGAGAAAGGGATGGCCGCCAAGGGGTGAAGGTGCATAGTTCCGAGGTCGAAATACCTCCATGGTAAACTATAGTTGCTATTGCCATGGGGGGTAAAATGAGTAATAATGTGAGACAATGATGTTAATTTATTCCACTATTGTAGCCATTTTACTATTTATATGTATCTTGTAACATGCTGTATACCTTAAATATATGCAATACAAGTTATTAAAAATAAATTAATAAATACCTCTCTGGTTTCAAGTCTGGGAAGGAAGGGTGCGGGTCACATACTGGCAGTAATAGGGGAAATCGGGATGGTGAAGGTATTGTCAATTTTTGACACACTAGAGTTTGATCGGGACGCGAGTGACTGAATATGTTCCACATTTCAGTCTTTTATATCCACTCCATTAGTCCAAATTAAAAATAACAAACCAGGGCCCAGGCCCAATTTATTCAGAGGTTCATAATGTTGCTTGGACAGGAAAGACTCCCTATGGAATATTTTAATTGGCTCAGCCAAAATTTCTACTCTACTATATTTTATTCCATTTCCAATTTAGTAGTCTGACAGAATCATGGTAAGTCAAATATTATAATTAAAAAAGAGAGAGAGGATTGCCAATTTTCTCCTCAGCTGGGACAGATAAGATACTAGATTTTTTTTACTTCAACTAGGAAAGCTTTACTAACCCACTCCCAGAGGCCTTTGGGTCATGCCTGC
This sequence comes from Mandrillus leucophaeus, assembly GCF_000951045.1. Taxonomy (NCBI): domain Eukaryota; kingdom Metazoa; phylum Chordata; class Mammalia; order Primates; family Cercopithecidae; genus Mandrillus; species Mandrillus leucophaeus. Next base: position 2,009,849 of record NW_012103166.1, read on the forward strand.
CTGGGGCAGATTCACACACTGGCACCTAGCGTGTGCCCCCGCATTATTCTCATCACTGCTGTTCGTAGTTAGCAGAACCTGCCAGAAAACATGGCAGAGTTGTACAGACATTGTCCACTTCACGCTTAATTTTTTCCCACCCCAGGGAGGGTCCTTCTTGCTGCCCCACAATTCTTTATTATTTCTGTTTGGGCCATTCCAGATTTCCCCTCACACTCCAGCCCTCCTCTAACAAGTGGTCTCACCATCTCCTCCACCGAGAAGACCAAGCAAATCAAACATAAAGTCCCCATAACTACTTGGATCCCTTTCTTCACATTTACTTGCCTCTACAAACACATTTTAATTTTTCCCTCTAAGCCTCTCTCTGGTAACTTGAGTTTCTGCCTCTTCATGCAGTCCTTCCCTGGTGCTGTGTTATAGGCCAGCTTCCTCCTGTGTGACCTTGGGTAAGTCACTTCACCACTCTCAATCTCAGTTTTCAAAATAATGCCTCTCTTGAAGGATGCTCTAAGAATTGAGTGGTGATAAAAACCAACATTCTGCCCTGTGTCTGACCCGCACATGATACTTAAGAAATAGCATTGCTATGCTTACTACTTACTACAGTTCCCTTTAACACAATCAACTTAATTATCAAGTTAATTGGGGCATAATTTACATAAAATGAATGTACAATTTTGAGCGTAACATTTGATGAGGTTTTGTAATCTATGTACCCTGGCAACCACCACCCCAACCCAATCAAACAGAATATTTCCATCACTCCAGAGAAAACTTTCATGTCCATTTACACTCGATTCCCTCCACCCCCTGCTCAAATAAACACCTGATCTGATCCTATCATTTTAGATTTACATTACATGTTCTAGAACTTCATATAATTGAAATTATTCAGTATGTACTTTTCATGTCTAGTTTCTTTCGTCCAGCATAATTAAAAAAAAATTCTTCCAGGCTGAATGTCACAGTAGTTCATTCTTTTTGTTGCTGAGAAGCATTTTATTGTATGAATGTATAGAATCTTTTTTTTGTGTAAATACATACAATGTATTTATGCTTTCACCTTTGATGGACATTTGAGGTTTTTCTGCTTTTTGGCAATTGTCAATAAAGCTGTTATAAACAGTCATCTAAAAGAGTTTCCATGGACATATATACACATACAATATATATTTTTTTCTCTTGGAAAAATACTTAAGAATAGAATTACTGGGTCATATATTTTGTATATGTTTAACTTTTTAAGAAGTTGCTAAGCTGGTTTTCAAAGTGGCTGTGCCACTTTATACTCCAAACAGTAATGTATGAAAGTCCCGATTGTTCCATAACCATGTTACATTTAGCATTATCAGTTGTTAATTTTCTCCATTCAAATGACACAGTATTTCGCTGGGCTCTTAATTTGCATTTCCCTGGTGACCAATGATGTTGAGCCTCTCTTCGTGTGCTTACTGGTCATTTGCATATCTTCTATTGAGAAGTGCCTGGTAATTTTTTTCTCCCATTTTTATAAATTGGCTTGCTTATCTTATTATTGAGTTAGAAGAATTTTCTTTAATATGTTGTGACATATTTTTTGGTAGATATTTGTATTGCAAATATTTTTTCCCAGTCTATGACTTACCTTTTCATCTCTTTTTTCAAGCCTTATTGAGGCATAACTGACAGATAAAAATTGTACATATTTAAGGTGTACAACTTGACGTTTTGAAAATTGTAAACCTTGTGAAATGATTATCACAATCAAACTAATTCACATGTTCATCATCTCACATAGTTAACATTTTCTTTATATCTTTTTTTTTTATTGAAGAGAGGACACTTAAGTTCTACCCTCTTAGCAAATTTCAAGTGTGCCATCTATTATTGTTAACTACAGTCATGATGTTGTACATTAACTTTTCATTTCTTTGCGGTATCTTTGGAAAAACAGTTTTAAATTTTGATGCAGTCCAATTTAACTTTTTTTTTCTTTTCTGGTTGGTGATTTTAAGTATCCTATCTAAGAAATCTTTACCCGCCCCACAGTGTGAAGATTTGCTCATATATTTTCTTCTAGAAATGATCTATTTTTATGTCTACGATCTGTTTCAATTTTAATTTAATATTTATTGAAAGGTAGGAGTTGAGTTTCACTTTTTCCCCATTTGGCTCTATTTGTTTGCATTTATTCCAACATCATTTGTTGAAAACACTGACTTTTCCTTTGGTAACTTTATCAGAAATCAAGTGATATGTGTGTGTGTCTGTGTGTATGTGTGTGCATGTGCATGTGTGCTATAGGTTCTACTGATGTTCCATGCTGGTACTATTCTATTTTGAAAACTGTAGTTTTACAGTAAGTTTCAGAATTAGATAGTATATGTTCTCTAATTTTGTTCTTTTTTTTTTTCCGATATTATCTAGTCTATTCTAGGTCCTGTTTCTACACAAATTTTCAAATCAGCTTGCTATTTTCTGCCAAAATGCCTAACAGGACTTTGACTGGAATTGAATCTACCAATCAATTTGGAAACAGTGGATATCTTATTATTGAGTCACCTAATCCATGAATGTAGTATATATAAATCTCTATTTAAATTTTCTTTATTTTTTTTCTCAGAAATATTCTGTAATTTTCAGAATCAAGATTTTGTACATCTGTTGTTAAATGTGTTCCTAAGAATTTCATTTTTTAGAGGCAGGACTGGATTGCAACTCCAGACAGAACACCACGCGGAGAACACCACGCGGAGGTTTGCATTGTGAGATTTAGCCCCAGATTGACTATAAGAACAAACCGGCAATCGGGAAAGAACCACAGACCCTCTGAAGGAAGTGGACTGCTCCTGCAGGAACTGGAAGAGACCTCAAATACTGTGAGTGCCCCAACTGCTGAAGTGGGAAAGGGAGACCCTCCTCTCCTGAACACACACCCCAACTGGAGAAACTGAAGGTCTGTTTGCTGGAGAAGTTTTCGACTTTACCTGCAGCTGAGTCAATTTAGAGAGCCGAACAAAAGACAGGGGCAGGGGAGGCAGCGGAAAGGCCCTGGGAGCTCTCTTGGTCCCCAAGCACCCTATTTCTACCTGGCACCACAGGGATCCATCGGGAGGGCGGCAAGAGGAGCATGGGGTAAAACTCCACAGGGAGAAGGAAATCGCTAGTTGTAACAATTTGAACCTGTTGAGAAATCGCCTGGCTAGGACTCGGTGATGGGGCAGGGGCAGGGGCAG
>NW_012103166.1:2013190-2023685 GCF_000951045.1 Mandrillus leucophaeus
CGGGTAGGGCGGGAATGCAAATCAGCTGTGCAGACTCCACAGGCCGATGGGAAGAACGCGGCTCTTTTGTTTTGCAGCTGGGAGACCGGTAGCCTGGGGTAAGTTTTTAAGCCTGTTTCACCCTCCACTTGGAAACAGATTCAGGGCTGTTGGGGTACGGTTTGGTTGGAGTGATATTGACCCTTCACTTTGCATAGGAGCTGGGTGAGGCCTGTGACTGCCGGCTTTCCCCCACTTCCCTGACAACCTGCATGACTCAGCAGAGGCAGCCATAATGCTCCTAGGCACACAACTGCAGTGACCTGGGCATCTCACCCCCATCACCCATAACAGCTGCAGCAAGACCCACACAAGGAGAGTCTGAGATCAGACAGCCTAGCCCTGCCCCTACCTAATGGTCCTTCCCTACCCATCCTGGTAGCAGAAGACAAAAGACATATAATCTTGGGAGTTCTAGGGCCCGGCCCACTGCCAGTCCCTCTCCATATTACTACAACTGATGCTCTCTGGAAAGTGCCATCTCCTGGCAGGAGGCCAACCTGCACAAAAATAAAATATTAAACCACCAAAGCTAAGGACCCTCATGGAGTCCATTGCACCCCCTGCCACCTCCACCAGAACAGGTGCTGGTATCCACTGCTGAGAGACCATAGATGATTCACATCACAGGACCAGCCCAGAGCTGGGTGAACTCGCTGGTGGCTAGACCCAGAGGAGAGACAAAAATCACTGCAGTTCAGCTCCCAGGAAGCCACGTCCATAGGAAAAGGGGGAGAGTACTACATCAAGGGAACGTACTGTGAGACAAAAGAATCTGAACAATAGCCTTCAGCCCTAGATCTTCCCTCTGACAGAACCTACACAAACGAGAAGGAACCAGAAAACCATCCCTGGTAATATGACAAAACCATCCCTGATAATATGACAATACCATCCCTGGTAATATGATTCTCGAAAAATCACACTAATTTACCAGCAATGGATCCAAACCAAGAAAAAAATCCCTGATTTACCTGAAAAATAATTCAGGAGGTTAGTTGTTAAGCTAATCAGGGAGACACTGGAGAAAGGCGAAGCCCAGTACTAGGAAATCCAAATAATGGTACAAGAAGTGAAGGGAGAAATAGTCAAGAAAATAGATAGCTTAAGGAAAAAACAATCAAAAATTCAGGAAACTCTGGAGGCACTTTTAGAAATGTGAAATGTTCCTGAAAGTCTCAGCAATAGAATTGAAAAGGTAGAAGAAAGAAATTCAGAGCTCGAAGACAGGTCTTCAAATTAACCCAACCTAACAAAGACAAAGAAAAAAGAATAAGAACATATGAACAAAGCCTCCAAGAAGTCTGGGATTATGTTAAATGCCCAAACCTAAGAATAATCAGTGTTCTTGAGGAAGAAGAGAATTCTAAGTTTGGAAAGCATATTTGGGGGAATAATCAATGAAAACTTCCCTGGCCTTGCTAGAGACCTAGACATCCAAATACAAGAAACACAAAGAACACCTGGGAAATTCATTGCGAAAAGATCATTGCCTGCACACATTGTCATCAGGTTATCCAAAGTTAAGACAAAGGAAAGAATCTTAAGAGCTGTGAGACAGAACAGTAAAACCTATCAGATTAACAGCAGATTTCTCAGCAGAAACCCTACAAGCCAGAAGGGATTGGTGACTTATCTTCACCTTCCTCAAACAAAACAGTTATCAGCCAAGAATTTTGTATCCAGCGAAACTAAGCATTATGAAGAAGAGATACAGTATTTTTCAAAGAAATGCTGAGAGAATTCGCCATTACCAACCACCACTACAAGAACTGTTAAAAGGAGCTCTATAGCTCGAAACAAATCCTGGAAATACATCACAACAGAACCTCTTTAAAGCATATCACACAGGACTTATATAAAAAAAAATACAAGTTAAAAAGCAAAAACAGAAAACAAAAAAATCAAAGTACACAGGCAACAAAGAGCATGGCGAATCCAATGGTACCTCACATTTCAATACTAACATTGAATGTAAATGGCCTAAATGCTCTCTCTTACAGAATCACAGAATGGATAAGAACTCACCAACCAACTACCTCCTGCCTTTGGGAGACTCACCTAACACATAAGAACACACATAAAGTAAAGTGGTGGAAAAAGACGTTTCATGCAAAGGGACACCAAAAGCGAGTAGGAGTAGCTATTCTTATATCAGACAAAACAAACTTTAAAGCAACAGCAGTTAAAAGAGATAAAAAGTGATATTATATACTGATAAAAGGCCTTGTCCAATAGGAAAATGTTACAGTCCTAAACATATATGCACCTAACACTGGGGCTCCCAAGTGTATAAAACAATTTTTAATGGACCTAAGAAATGAGATAGAGAGCAACACAATACTGGCGGGGGACTTTAATACTCCACTGATAGCACTAGACAGGTCATCAAGACAGAAAGTCAACAAAGAAAAAATGGATTTAAACTATACCCTGGAACAAACGGACTTAACAGATATATACCACACATTTCATCCAACAATCACATAATACATATTCTATTCAACAGCACATGGAACTTTCTCCAGGAGAGACCATATGATAAATCACAAAACAAGCCTTAATAAATTTAAGAAAATTGAAATTATAGCAAGCACTGTCTCAGAGCACAGTGGAAAAAAACTGGAAATCAACTCCAGTAGGAACCTTCAAAACCATGCAAATACATGGACATTAAATAACCTGCTTATGAATGAACATTGGGTCAAAAATAAAATGAAGATGGAAATTTAAAAATTATTCGAACTTAATGACAATAATGACACAACATATCCAAACCTCTGGGATACAGCAAAGGCAGTGCTGAGAGGAAAGGTCATAGCCCTGAACAACCACATCAAAAAGTCTGAAAGAGTGCAAACTGACATTCTAAGGTCGCACCTCAAGCAATTAGAGAAACAAGAACAAACTAAACTCAAACCCAGTGGAAGAAAGGGAATAACCAAGATCAGAGTAGAACTAAATGAAATTAAAACAAACAAAAAAAATACAAAAGATAAATGAAACCAAAAACTGATTCCTTGAAAAGATAAATAAAATTGATAGACCATTTGCAAGCTTAATCAAGAAAAGAAGAGAGAAAATCCAAATAACCTCACTAAGAAATGAAACAGGAGATATTACAACTGACACCTCTGAAATATGAAAGATCATTCAAGGCTACTGTGAACACCTTTATGCACATAAACTAGAAAACCTAGAAGAAGTGGATAAATTCCTGGAAAAACACAACCCTCCTAGCTTAAATCAGGAAGAATTAGATATCCTGAATAGACCAGTAACAAGCAAATGGTAATTTAAGCAAAGTAAATGGTAATTTAAAAATTACTAACAAATGTCTGGGCATGGTGGCTCATGCCTGTAATCCCACCACTTTGGGAGGCTGAGGCGGGTAGATCACAAGGTCAGGAGATCGAGACCATGGCGAAACCCCGTTTCTATTAAAAAATACAAAAAATTAGCCAGGTGCGGTGGCGGGTACCTGTAGTCCAAGCTACTCGGGAGGCTGAGGCAGGAGAATGGCATGCACCAGGAAGGCGGAGCTTGCAGTGAGCCAAGATCACGCCACTGCACTCCAGCCTGGGTGACAGAGCGAGACTCCGTCTCAAAAAACAAAAACAAAAACAAATTACCAACAAATAAAAGTAAAGGACCAGATGAATTCACAGCAGAATTTTACTAGACATTCAAGGAAGAATTGGTACCAATCCTTTTGACACTATTCCAAAACCCTGAGAAGGAAGGAACTCTCCCTAAATTATTCCATGAAGCCAGTATTGCCCTAATACCAAAACTAGGACAGGACATAACCAAAAAAGAAAACTGTATACCAAAATCTGTCATAAATTAGTTGCAAAACCTTAACAAAATGCTAGCTAACCGAATCCAATAACATATCAAAAAGATAATCCACCATGATAAGGTGGGTTTCAGTGATGGTTTAACATACACAAGTTAATGAATATGATACACCACATAAACAGAATTAAAAACAAAAAATTATATGATCATCTCAATAGATGCAGAAAAAGCATTTGACAAAATCCAGCATCTCTTCCTCTTAGCGAAATCGGCACACAAGGGACATACCTTGTGTGCCTCTTAGCGAAATCAACACACAAAGCCATCTATGACAAACCCACAGCCAACATAATACTGAATGGGGAAAAGTTGAAAGCATTCCCTCTAAGAACTGGAACAAGACAAGGATGCCCACTCTCACTACTCCTCTTCAATATAGTACTGGAAGTCCTAGCCAGAGCAATCAGACAAGAGAAGAAAATAAAGGGCATCCAAATTGTTAAAGAGAAATTCAAACTCTTACTGTTGACTGACAATATGATCATTTACCTTGAAAACCCTAAAGAATCCTCCAGAAAGCTCATAGAACTGATAAAAGAATTCAGTAAAGTTTCCAGATACAAGACTGACAAACACAAATCAGTAGCTCTTCTATACACCAGCAGCAACCAAGCAGAGAATCACATCAAGAACTCAACCCCTTTTACAATAGCTGCCAAAAAACAAACAAACAAACAAAAACTTAGATTATACCTAACCAGGGAGTCAAAAGACCTCTACAAGGAAAACTGCAAAACAATGCTGAAAGAAATCACAGATGACACAAACAAATGGAAACACATCCCATGCTCCTGGATGAGTAGAATCAATATTGTGAAAATGACCATACTTCCAAAAGCAATCTACAAATTCAATACAATCTCCATCAAAATACCACCATCATTCTTCACAGAATTAGAAAAAACAATTGTAAAATTCATATGGAACCAAAAAAGAGCCCACATAGCCAAAGCAAGACTAAGCAAAAAGAACAAATCTGGAGGCATCACGCTACCTGATTTCAAACTATACTATAAGGCCATAGTCACCAAAACAGCATGGTATGGGTATAAAAATACACACATAGACCAATGGAACAGAGTAGAGAACCCAGAAAGAAACCCAAATACTTACAGCCAACGATCTTTGACAAAGCAAACAAAAACACAAAGTGGGGAAAGAACACCTTTTTCAACAAATGGTGCTGGGATAATTGGCTAGCCACATGTAGGAGAATGAAACTGGATCCTCATCTCTCACCTTACACAAAAAGCAACTCCAGATGGATTAAGGACTTACACGTAAGACCTGAAACTATAAAAATTCTAGAAGATAACATCAGAAAAACCCTGCTAGACATTGGCTTAGGTAAGGATTTCATGACCAAGAACTGAAATGCAAATGCAGTAAAAACAAAGATAGATAGCTGGGACCTAATTAAAGTAAAGAGGTTTTGCATGGCAAAGAAACAGTTAGAAGAGTAAATAGAAAGCCCACAGAGTGTGAGACAATCTTCACAATCTATACATCTAACAAAGGACTAATATCCAGAATCTACAACGAACTCAAACAAATCAATAAGAAAAAAACAAACAATCTCATCAAAAAGTGGACTAAGGACAGTTCTCAAAAGAAGATATACAAGTGGCCAAGAAACATATGAAAAAATTCTCAAGATCACTAATGATCAGGGAAATGCAAATCAAATCCACAATATGATACCACCTTACTCATGCAAGAATGGCCATAATAAAAAAACAAACAAACCATAAAACAGTAGATACTGGTATAGATGCTGTGAACAGGGAACACTTCTACACTGCTGGTAGGAATGTAAACTAGTACAGCCACAGTGGAAAAAAGTGTGAAGGTTCCTTAAAAAACTGAAAGTAGAACTACTATTTGATCCAACATTCCCACTACTGGGTATCTACCCAGAGGAAAAGAAATCATTATTCAAAAAAGATACTTGCACACGCATGTTTATAGCAGTACAATTCACAGTTGCAAAAATGTGGAACCAACCCAAATGCCTGTCAATCAATGAGTGGATAAAGAAACCGTGAGATATATATATATATTCCTTCATATATATATATTCCTTCATATATATATAATATATATGAAGGAATGAATTAACAGCATTTGCAGTCATCTGTATGAAGTTGGAGACTATTATTCTAAGTGAAGTAACTCAGGAATGGAAAACCAAACATTGTACATTTTCACTGATATGTGGGAGCTAAGCTATGAGGACACAAAGGCATAAGAATGATGGACTAGACTTTGGGGACATGAGGGGAAGAGTGGGAGAGGGGCGAGGGATAAAAGACTACAAATGTGGTGTAGTGTATGCAACTCAGGTGATGGGTGCACCAAAATCTCACAAATCACCACTAAAGAACTTACTCATGTAACCAAATACCACTTGTACCCCAATAGCTTATGGAGAAAAAAGAATTTCATATTTTATGATGCTATTACACATACTGTCTTTTGAAATTTTTAATTTCCAGTTGTTTTTTCTAGTATATAGAAATGAAATTAATTTTTGTTCATTGACTTTGTATCCTGTGACCATGCAAATTTTATTTATTGAGTCTAGGTATTTTTATGTGTAGAGTTCTTATGATTTCCCATGTAACTAGTCATGCTGTCTACAAATAAAAACAGATTTACTCCTTTTTCTTCCAATATTTACTCCTTTTAATTTTTTCTTGCATGTTACTGCTTCAGCCCCTGGAAGGATATTAAATAGAAGTTGTTAGAATGAATATACACCCTTTGCCCTAATATTTTAGTTGTATGCGTGTTAGAGCTACACCCTTATAAAACTGTTGCTTTTGCTTTAATCAGTAAGTTGTTTAAAAAAAATTAAGAAAATAAAATTTTCTCACATTTACTCACATACTTATTTTCATTTCTTCATTTTTCTGTAGGTATGGGTTCTCATCTAGTATCACTTCCATTTAATCTGTAGACTATTCTTTAGCATTTCTTGAATGCTAGTCTGTAGGCAACAGATCATCTCAGAGTTTCATTTAAAATAAAATGTCTTCATTTTATTCCCATCTTGAAAGGAAATATTTGCTGGCTGGATACAGAATTCTGGGCTGATTATTGTTTTTTATCTTTTTCTTTTAGCATTTGAAAGACATCATTCCTTATGGCTAATGGCTAGTGTATGTCCTTTCTGAAGTGTCAGCTGTCTGCTGAGTACTAATGAGGTGTTAACAGAATGCCAAGTCAGTCTAGATCTGGCTGGTCTAGAACTCTAATATTAGTTTCCTACTTCTGCTTGACTTCTAAGATATCTGTTCTGCTCTCAGCCCCATAGCGATTACTTTCTTGTAAGACTCCTGTAGTCTTTTCTTGCACAATAGCTGTTCAGTTCTTAGCCAAGGACTCACGGGTGGGGAGGCCCACATTAGGTTCTAGATCTCCCTTCTGCACAGGTACCTCCGGTTGACTTTGGTGCCCTTCAGATTCCATCCTCTTCTGCATCTCCAAATTGATATGTAACTTAGCTCAGGCAGAGTGCTATATATACTGGACACCAGCTCCAGCTCCACCTGTTTTGGAAATTGTCTACAGGTGGAAAGCAGGGTGAGGTAGTAGGTGGTACACATGGTTCTTCTCACCTTGTGAGCTTACCTTTTTTTCCAAGGGCTAAAAATAATTTCTTTTAATATTTTCCTTAGTTTTGTAGCAATTTATGATGTGCTGGAGCCAGCTCATTTCAGCTTGTGAGAAGCAACTTTAAAAATTTTAGGAATATTGCCAGACAGTTTTAAAATCATTGGTAGATCGAAATCAACCGAACAGGAAATATGTATATCATGAAAAAAGGCAAATGTTACAAATCAAGACCTTTTTTTTTTTAATTGAAGAACTGATTGTTAAACATTACCAGCACACCACTGTTTAATGATGGTAGGGCTGGTCAGGTACTAATTGTTCCATCATTGCTGGAAGATGAAGTTCCATTTTCTCTTAATTTACTTATTTCTTAATCTCTTTTCAATTTGACTTTAATTGCCTCCGATCTGCTATAAAAGACTATTTTATCTCTGAACTTTTCTGCAATTTTTTTGATGCTTCTTATAACTAGACCTATATTTGGTGATCTTTCTTTTGACCTTGGCTACTGTAAATATACATTAAAAATGGTATTTTTTTTCTGTCTCACTAACTGTGCCTTCTGTGTTGTATTTAATGACTTCTTTTTTTCTGTTTTTTAAGTGTGGGTTCTATCATTCAGTTTCTCCTTCAGATAGTTGGATGGTGAAGGAAGGGGGTTCTGCCATGTAATGAAATTTGAGGTATGCTTTCTTGCCTCTTCACACACTTTTGTTGGTTTGGTGCACCTTTTGTGATTTTCTATTTTCAATTTACTCTGTCTACCTTTGTTCCACCCTACTCTACCTGCTGAAAAGATTTATGTCAATGACTCCTCTGATCCTCCACTGGAGATGAATTAAAAGACCTTAAGCTGAGAAATCAATGGAAATAGAGATGAGAACAAGAAGGGAAAGGGTTCTAAAGATATTTGTGTACCTGTCAATGTTGTCATCTCCATTCTCCTTTTGATCACTTGTGTCTTCTACAAATTCTATTACACAGTATATTCATATTGGATTTTGTCAATTGAAACCAAATTCTCAATTCTACTTTTAACACACCCTCTATAAGCCTTCTCTGACTACCCTTGCTCTGTGATATTCCATTTCTTCTGCATAATTAGTAATTTTCTAGTCTTTCCCAAACCAGACATGAAGTTATGTTATTCAATATCTTCAGTTCAACTAACAGCTACTTAAGTGCAGGTATCATTTTCTCTTTCTTTCTTTAGGTTTTTTTTTTTTTTTTTTCTTTTGCCCAGTGTCTAGTAATTTTTAGAAACTCAACCCATCCACGGTGATGGCTTGATTTCAGAATGCATTGAAATATAAATATTCTTAGCAGGAAACTCAATTTAATTTTTTTTCCTCTGCAAATTAACTTATCCTGTTGACTTGACACTACATCCTCAACACAATTCATGACTTCTTTTGGAAGAAAAAAGTTTAATTACTTAAATATCAATTCATGGATTTAGTAAAATGCTGAATCCAATACATTTATCTTGAGCAAAATAATTTGATGTGCTGTAGTTATTTATTATAGTTGATCAAATGTGTTTCATCTACCATGATGTGATTGGATGATTGTCATTAACCTTGAGGAACCTCTAGTATTTCTCTTCTAACTTGTTGTGGAGACTATAGAGTATCTAATAAAGCATCTGTGACTGCATTTCCTCTGGTTAGGATATTCCCCTTGCTCTCTATTCACTCTCTCTTCTTGGAACTTTCTCATGCTGGCTTGATTTATCTTCTTTATAACTTGTTTTCGCGTAACTGAGATTCTCACTCTCAATATAGCTGCTTGTGTAGAGTAATCAAGTATACTTGGCCTTCCATTGTAATACTGCTTACATGATGCAAGTAAGCTACTCAAGTAACAGGCACAGTCAATAAAACAAAATTACCATAAATTTTAAGACACAAGAATGACACATTAAAGACTGGTTTCATTATGAAACTTGTCAGAGAAGTCACAGAAGTTGAGGAATATTTATACTACCTTCTAAAATATCTAGTCTGAAAGACATCAATTTACACATAAGGAAACAAAAGCTCAGGGAACTGGAAATGACCTGCCGTAGTTCATGTAGTTAGTTATTTTTAAAGCTGGAAACAGAATCCTGGTCTGATCCCTATTCAATAGCTGTCTCCACTATCACAAATATTTTAGGTTAATTTCTCCTCCTTCTCTTTTGTCCTATTTACCTGCCTTGGAAACCAAACAAATATTTCTTTTTCATTGTTTCTTGACTTCTCATGTTCTCCAGCTACTGCCCTATTTATCTGCTACTCTTCACAGAAAAGAAATGCTACAGTAAATTGACTATCCTAGCCCCCTTATTTTCCTCATTTCCGGTTCTCTCTCCAATCTACTCTAATCTACCTTCATTGTACCCCATCTCTACCCCCAAGTTTCATATTAGTGTCACCAATTACCTCCACGTTGCCAAATTCATTGTCACTTCTCTCTTCACATTTTACTGAACTGCCAGCAGTATTCAATATGAAAGACTGTTGTCTTTTGGATTCCTTGAATCAATAAGCTCTGATTTTCCTTCTCCCCTTACAGAATGCCCTTTCTCATTTTTTTCTTGTCTTCTTTGTCCCTTAACTGATCTCTATATGTTAAAGTGTAATTCAACCAGTTGCCAAAATTTCAAGAAAGAAGCTATGAAAAGCACTGATTTGAAAATCTGACAAATATATTACAAAAAAATAGAATTACAGTCAAATGGACCTCATGAACATAGAAGAAAACGTTCTTAACAAAATATTAGGAAATAAAATACAAAAGCACATGAAATGGATAACACCAAATAGAGCTTATCTCTAGAATGTAAGTTTGGTTTAATATTAAAAATTTAATGTGGTTCATCATACTAATAGAATGAAGGAGAAAAGACATATGATTATCTTGACAGAAAAAGTTATTTTACAAAAATTCACATCTATTTATTTATTTATTTATTTATTTATTTATTTATTTATTT